>NC_088926.1:23920000-23937500 GCF_038396675.1 Hydra vulgaris
GAGTGACTCTTGTTTAAAATGGTCCATCAGCACCTAATCCATCTTTTCTATTTTCCTGTCAATGCCAACAACAGATTTAATTCTTCATGCACGCAAAAAGTACTCAAGAATGATGAAGTTGTTAAAAGATCCTGGCTTATATACTCTAAAAGAAAAGATGTTGTGTTTTGTTTCTCATGTAAGTTGTTTAATGACATGGACATACATTTGAAGACAATCGGTTTTGGAGACTACAAAAATTTGCGCAGACAGCTGAAGGAACATGAAACTTTTAAAAATCACATCAGCTCATTAAGCAAATGGATGCATCACAACAATGACTTCTCAGTGCAGAGGTACAGTGTTGGCAGTTAGTTCTGGAAAGATTATTTGCAATAGTGTCATTTTTAGGAGAACAATGTCTTGCCTTTTGTGGAAATTTTGATGTTTTATGTGAGAAATGTAATGAAAACTTCCTAAAATAAGTTAAATTCTGCAGATATTGATGGCATGGAATCATTAGATGAATTGTTTGCGATTCATCTAGTTAGTTACCCATTGTCTGAATTAATTGAACCAAAAACGTCACCATTAAAAGTACTAGAGTTTATTTTAAGAAACAATAATTTCACTCCAAATGTTTCTATTGCTTTACGAATTCTGTTAACACAGCCAGTATCATTTGCATCTGGAGAGCGTAGTTTTTCAAAACTGAAATTAATTAAACATTACTTAAGATCTACTATGTCACAAAATCATTTGACAGGTCTTTCTTTAATTTCCATAGAAAGTGATATGGCTAAAAAATTCGACTTTAATGAATTATTGAAGGCTTTCTGAAAAGAAAATTGTTGCATCTGAAAAGAGTAGGAAAGTAAACTTCTTTCACTAAGTCATGTTAAATATATGCCCATTTTGTATGTGTTTTGCTTGCTTTTTGTGTTTGTACTATTTGGATTTTGCAAATGTTTTGCAAATATACGATTTTATACGTCACCCATAGTTTTACTTAAGGCATTTTTTTAATATATTGGTGCTTTTTATTTAGGGCGGCAAACTGGGATCTTGTCTTGGGCGGCAAAATACCTTGAGCCGACACTGTGTGTGTGTGTGTATATATATATATATATATATATATATATATATATATATATATATATATATATATATATATATTTAAACAATTTTAAAATGTATTCTACAAAGTAGAGTGCTCAATGTTCTTAAAAGAACAGAGCAATTATAAATTAGTAGAGAATCACTTAACAAAAATTTTTCTCATTTAACACTGTGTTTCATCAATAAAAACTCATCAGAAATGCATTTCTGATTAGTCTTTATTGATGAAACAAAGTGTTAAATGAGAAATATTTTCGTTAAATGATTTTCTACTAATTTAATTTATATATAGTATATATATATATATATATATATATATATATATATATATATATATATATATATATATATATATATATATATATTTATATATATATATATAACTTTAGTTGTTAAATGTTGAACACAAAACCAAAGACTCTACCAGATGTGAATTACGATATCACGCAAGGTTTAATTAAAGTAACAATACCAGATGAAAAATTAAAATATGTAATATGATTACACACAATCAGTTAAATTAAAATTGTGATACAATTTGAAACATTAAATGATGTCAAATGATGCCACACAACCCTTGAGAATTTCTAATTAGCCAGGGGCGTGGTGGCTCTAAAAAATCCATGCGGTATTTTTATTAAAAGGCCTATATATGCGGTATTTTACCATATATGCTTAATGTAAAGGCCCATACAAAAAAAAATATGTATACATATATATATATATATATATATATATATATATATATATATATATATATATATATATATATATATATATATATATATATATATATATATACATATATATATATATATATATATATATACATATATATATATATATATACATATATATATATATATATATATACATATATATATATATATATATATATATATATATATATATATATATATATATATATATATATATATATATATATATATATAATAACTGACCCTATTCTAATTAATCATCAATACAAACTAGCAAGTTGAGATAACACTTGTAATAAATAATATTGTAGTTTGCAATTATTAATATTGTAGTTATTAATTATTGTAGTTTGCAATTATTAATATTGTAATTATTAATTATTGTATTTGTGATTTGTAATTAATAATATTGTTTCTAATACTTCAAAATAAAAAATGGTAACAATACCATGCAGCGACCACGCTTTTGTTCTGATTTTCTTAAAACACAATTTTACCTCAAGCAAATACGATTAGTATTTTATTGTTTGAAGAGCATAGCCTAGCACAAAATTAAAAATCAAAGATTTTAATTTTACTATTACTATATAATGATATATATTTTATTGTATAATAATATAAATTTTTTTTAATTATATATAGTTTTTATTCTAAAATAAATATTGAAAATCTTCAAAAATAAGAAATTCTTTTTATAGATAGTTTAAGCTTTTGTTTAATTTGGTATTTTAACTTTTTTTAACATTTTTGCCTAAACTCACAACAGCAAAAATGCCGCTCTAAAAATGGTGCCGTTATTGACATAATTTAAATATAAAAGTTTTTATAACGTAGTTTCATTCAGCAGTTACTTAATTGAAAGTACAGTCGTCCCCCGGTTAAACGAACTTAATTTGGAGTTCGAACTAGTTCGTTATCCGAAAAGTTGGTTAACCGAAACGCGTTTTCCCATAGGCCGCCATTAAAAAATTTTTAATTGGTGGATTTTGCCGAAATAATGGGGGAAAAAATTCAAAAAATTGTCCAACTTGATAAATAAAATAGGCAAAGGTGAAATGATTGAAACCTGAGATTTATGCACTTTTAAAAATTGAAACAAATTGAAATTGTGCATGAAAATTGCTTGTCAAAGTTTTAGAAAAAACTAAAAATTGAACATGAACATTGCTTATCAAAAAATGAAAATTCAACAAGAAAATTGCTTGTCAAATTTTTACCAAAAAATTGAGAATTGAACTTGAAAAATGCTTGTCAAAATTTTACGAAAAAATTGAAAATTGAACATGAAAAATCGTTGTCAAATTTTTTACCAAAAAATTGAAAATTGAACTTGAAAGAAAATTCAACAAGAAAATTGCTTGTCAAATTTTTACCAAAAAATTGAGAATTGAACTTGAAAAATGCTTGTCAAAATTTTACGAAAAAATTAAAAATACGCCATTTGGCGGTCCCGGTTCGTTAACCGAGTTCCGGTTCGTTAACCGGGGGAGGATTTTGGGCAAACTTTCGGTTCGTTAACCGAAAGTTCGCTAACAGGGGGGTTCGTTAATCGGGGGACGACTGTATTTCATATTTTTTCTAAAAATGCTATTTTGTTGTTTTTTCATTTTATAATAAGAGTCTGCAGACTTTTTTAAATTTATTTTGTCAACATTAGGATCATTAAAAATCATTTATGGGTTCATAAATTTTCTTATGAAAAAATATCATAATACGTCCTAAAATATCTACTTTGTTTTAAGAGCAATATTATTATTATGCAAAATACTAATATAATTGCGCTCAAAGTTGAAGACTTAAAATCAAAGGATTAATAAAATTTAATTTGTGCAAACATAAATATTTTAAATGATTGTGGAATTTCTTTAAAATGTAGAAAAAATTTAAATTTGCCAAAAGGCCCATATTCAGATGAAAATGTGAAAAGCCCATGCGGGAATCCCGCATAACCTCTGGGGTCACCACGCCTCTGTAATTAGCCAATAATTAGTGACCGGGGCCCCGACTAAAAATGAGACTTTTATCAAACCCGGCCCCAGCTAAACTATAAGATTTAGCGGGGGTTGATAGCCAGGGCTAGAAGAAAATTTATAATACTTTATATATTATAATTTTATGCTAACATTTACTATTTATTAAATACTGGCATATATTTTATATATTTTTAAACTCTAGTTTACATCCAACAAGATTGCAAGGAACCACTATCAAGTTATGAGTTACTTTAAAATAGAGAATAAGTAAAAATACTAGGAAATGGTTAACTGAAGACTCGAAAAAATTGTATATAAAAGAAAAACATGAAGATGGCTAGTGGTTTTTTTGATGTGCGAGGAAAAAAACTGGATTATTAAAAGTTTTTATAGCATGAAGGGACAGATGCAGTAAAAGGATGCAACTTGTTGAATAAGAAAAGAGCAAGAATGAGTTTTGGTTTATCCTAATAGAGATGATAGCTTGTTTGAGCATTAACCATGATTGTATTTGTAGAAAAAATTAAGAAATGCAACCTCACAACAATGGGAGAGTGGCTCAAGCTTGGCAGATTAAGCAGGTCTAATTTATTGTTACTTTTTTTAATGTTAATTCGCCTCCCTAAGGCTGAAAAAGGCACTACAGACGAGGAGGCCACTAAATTGTGGTTATAACCCTCTCTCAACTATATAACTCCGAATCACGAACCTTAACAATCAAGGCCGCTGTGCAGAGAAAGAATGCAGTACTACCAAAGACATGGTGGGGAATAAACTCAGTACCTCTTGCTTATGACACAGGCGCTCTACCACTACACCACGACCACAATACATTTACAACGTGCTTTTAGACTTTGTTTAAGAGTAACAGGGTTGTTATTCATCAATATAGGAATACCAACATTATTGTAATATTTTTTTGCAGTAAATGAGTTTTGTTGTCTAACAAAAATGGCAGATTTTAAGCCACAGCAAGCCTTAGGCTGTTACAGAAGAGATATCAGATTAAAAATCAGCTGCTTGTTCTAAGCAATCAAAAAGTGAAAGTTTTTTATCAAGAAAAGAATATATATATATAAGTCAAGTCACCAACAAATAGAGCCACTTTAGATGTTAAATTTTCATGAAGATTGATATTGTAGATAAGAAACAATACAGAAGCAAAGATTTAAGGGTACCACAAGATACCTTGTGGTACTCTTAAAGTTACTTAATAAAAAAGAAGAGTGTAAGCCTTCAAGAATAACTTTATTACTGCAGTTAGTAAGAAATAGTTTAATAATCTCTAATAACAGAGTGAAGACTAATCTCAGGATAGTTTGAGATGTCAAAGTGTTTTTTAGAGTTTTGAAAAATGGGAACCACTTATTAGGCACTTTTTAAAAATTAAATATTATTGAATCTTATATAATTAACAAGATTAAATGTTTGACTTACTTTAGTTAATGCTAATGTTGAAGACTAACCAAAAGTTCTAGAACCTAACTTCTAGAACCTAACACCTGATATAAGATGCAAGATTTAGTAAACTGAGAATAACAGAACTTAACATCAGACGGGATCTTTTTACATTGACTTCTTGGAATAATAAAAGGACATTTGTTCTTAAGAGAGATGTTCTTGTAAAAACGATGAGATAAATGATTAATAAAGCAACTGCTCATGTTGGTGAAAAATATAGAATGAGGTCTTGAAATTGAAGAGTAGGAATAAAAGCTTACAAACTTTTAGTCCAGAAGCAATAAAAGCTTCAGGGTGAAATATTTATACATCCTAAAGTATAATAAAATATACTTTAGGATGTATAAGTATTTATGCAGCCCCGGTCACAAACCCAGCCCTGGCTATATTTCTATCAAACCCAGCCCCAGTCAAATGTAAAACCCAATAATATGCATCTCAGTTATTATATAAATTTAATTTTTTATTTATAAAAATAAATGATGGCTCGAGCTGTAATACCAAATGATAGTATCGGTACAAACAATGCCAATATAACCAATACTTTCAATACCATTATTGCGTGACCTCAATATCAATACTGTAAGGTATTGCACCGATACCTGGCGGTAAACTGAGTCTCGATACTAATTATCTAGCGTCTAATATATATATATGCACCCACACATCGTTACTTAGTGAATTACATTATTTTAGCATCGTATCTTTAATGGAAGAAACTATATTATGGAAGAAGCCATCTTTGGAGACTTTGCACTTATCAAGGCATGGAAAGCTGATAGAATGGGAAATTTGATTTTCAGGTGCAATATAATTATATTAAAATTGTATTTTATGTAATTAATAATATTCTATTAAAATTTGTATTACTTCTAAAAATAATATTTTATAATAATTTAACACTAATTTCATATTTAATTTGTGTTATAAATTACAACTTTAAAAAGTTCATTTTTTCAGATATATAATTTAGTTTCAAATACACAAATGTGTTGAAAGTTTATAGCAAACCTTTTTTGTTAACAGGAAATCTGCACGTAACTTCAATGCAACTATGGCAAAATCAGCTAAAGTAACTATAGCTGAGGTGTGTTAAGTATCCCTTCTTTTTTTTATTATAAATATGATGTAGTTTTTTTGAAATAAATTTTCAACAATGGTTTGATTTGCACAAGTTATTTTATAACAGAATGTTGTAAGCAAAAAAAAAAATTAAAGCCTTAAGATCAAAGAAAAAATTATCTTATAAATTGAATTGTATTGTTCACACTTGAATGGGTTTTTTGGATAAATACACTATTATAACAATATAAAGTTAAATGTCATTTCCAAACAACGCCTTATCCAAATATGCTAAACGCGCATATAAGTATGAAAACAAACAATATACTAGTTTTTAAAATTATTATTCTTTTTTCCACATAAAAAATAAACTTAATTAAAGTTAACTAAACTAATTGACTTATTACAAAACTAATTATTGAATATGTATTGTCATCAAGCAAGAATATGTATGCAAAATTTGAAGAAAATCTATCATCAGGAAGTGACTCAAAAATTGATTGCAAGATTTGATGCAAACAGACAGAATCAACGAGATTTATTTTTAGAGACTATTTTTGCTTATTTTATTAAAGATTTTTTAACAGAGACAACTGTCAGTGGTTTGTAACTTTTTTAAAAAAGAACAAAGTTTTTGGCTAATTGTTTTTATATCATTTTAATATTTAACTTCTAATTGTGAAAAATAAAATAAATTCTGCATTGTTCCATTATTAAAGGGTTAAGTAAAAATTATCTATTAAAATAAAAAGGCTTATATGTTTATAGTTTTCATGTTATTTATTTGAAGTTTTTATATTTTTCTTATTAGTATTATTTATTTATGGTTATTATATTTTTCTTTATGAATTCCTTAACCACAAAATAGAGCTAGAGAAAATATTTGTGCATTTCTTGCTTAAATTTAAGAAATATTTATTTTTTAAACTTAGAACTGCAAGTTTAAACTTCCATAATAGGGTCTTCCATAAAGTATGTATGCAGTTATGGGGGGAGAGGTTACCCCAAAACATTCAAGTCTTGTAACAGGAGGCTAAAGATTTCCAATAACTGTAACAAGAGGGTAAAGAACCTCCAACAAGTATTACTAATAACTCTTTAACACTTTCAATAATTGGAGGGTAAAGACCCTCCAATTATTGAAACAACTGTAACAGGAGGGTAAAGACCCTCCAACAAGTACTACTAATAGTTATTTAACACCTGGATTAGATTACCCTAATCCAAGTGTTAAATAGTTATTATTAGTTCTTGTTTTTTACTATTTCCCTCCAGGTTTTATTATTTAAACCTGGTTATGAAAGTGTATACAGTGTCTGGAGAGATCAAAGATGCAGAACAAAATGCAGACAACAAAATAAATGTTTGCTCTTTGTTATTAAAAAAGCTTTAAGCTTGACTATTTGACTATATTTGACTAATAGTCAAATTAAAATTATATTTTAGGTAGAAGAGATTGTAGATACTGGAAGCTTTTCTCCTGATGAAATTCATATTCCAAGTATTTATGTTGATCGTGTCGTCAAAGGAGAACGTTATGAAAAAAGAATTGAAGTAATTAATTATAAATTATATATTGATTATATAAATTATAGATAAAATTAATAATAAAAATATCTTATTATCCATTTGGAAATACACAATGAAGTTAAGTTTTATGAGGAAGTAGAAATCGGTTTTATAAAATGCTTTGACAAATTTAATAAAACTAGAACAATGTTAATAAAAATTAATAAATATTTGTGTTTCAAAATTAGTTTCACACTTTTTTTTCAATATTCTTAGTATTTAAGACTCCACCATAGTAAGTCTGATGATGCACCAAAAAGTGAATCAGATTTATTACGAGAACGAATAATCAAGCGTGCTGTGCTTGAACTCAAAGATGGAATGTATGGTATCTTTTCTTATAATTTTTATTTTTTTATTTTGTTTTTTTAATAATCAAAAAGTTGTTTTATTAAATTTTTTTGTATATAAAAAATATCAATATCTAGATAACATAATTCTAAATAAAGTTTTATTTAATTTTATATAAGTGTAAGTAACTAAAGCTTAGAAATAAATTTTAATTTTTGTTTCAGTAATTTAGCTTAACAAGAAGTTGTATATAATATATACTATATAATATACTATATAGTTTCTTTTTTTTTTTTTGTTTGTTTGTGTTTCTGATATTTATTTTTATTTTTGTTGAAGTTGATAGGCAAGTTTTTGAATTGCATTCTGATATTTGTAAAGTTTCTTCATATGGTGGAAATGAGTTTTCAATTGGAGGTTCATTTAAGGTCATGGCTTTTCTATTCAAAAAATGCAATCTGTTGTCACAAGCTAAATTGCTGACGTGTAAATGACACTGGATGAACTGCCAATGATTTACTGGAACTAAAAGCCAAAAAAAAATAAAACTATTTTATTGAAAAAATAATGCAAACCCGAACAAAAAGTTTGTAATAATTATCTCAACAAAATGTTTGAAATTTTCTTGTACAAAACTTTATAAAAAATAATATTAATGTACAGACATTTGGAAAAATTTTTAAATGTTTACCTTAAAAACTTGAACTTTTTTTTTTTTTTTTTTTTTTAAACAAAACTTGTTTTCTTGATGTGCATACGTTTTGTCACCCTGATCATGGTGATGTCACTGATGATCTTGTATTAAATTAGTGACAGCCAGGAGCTTTAATACAGGCTATGGATAAGACAGGCAGTAGATAGTTAAGAAGAGTGACAACAAAATGAAAATGATTTTTTCAGTACATTCTTTTCTGTAATAATCTACATATTCATTAAAATACACATTTCAAAAATTAAACTATGCAAAATATATTAGTATTGTGCAGACCTAATAAGACAGTAAGACTATAATATATTAGTATTGTGCAGACCTAATAAGACAGTAAATACTAGTATAAGCAGTTGTAAAAATGTTGTTTAGCCAATTTGTTTATGAAAGCTTATAATTTAAAAGTTTATTCTTAACAACCTATCATAGCAAATCTTGGAATTGGCATTCCTATTCTTGCAAGTGATTACTTAAAACCCAATGTTAATGTTGTTTTACAGAGTGAAAATGGAATTTTAGGTTTGGTAAGTAATTTTCAAGATATTGTGGAGAAATTTAATTAAAAAATTATGTATATGTTGTGCATATATACTTACTACAACTAAGTAAATACACTAAGTAAAAACTTTTTCATCTTTTTCATGAGATAAAAATCTGAAAATAGGCCTGGAGGTTAAATATTCTGAATATATTCTAGATTAATAAAAATTATTTTATTATTTAAATAATTTTAATTGGCATTAATCAAAAGAAGTTTTAATTTTGACAAGCTTTAAAAAAGTACTCATTGTCAATTAAAACTTGTTGATACAACTTTTGAGATCATATTTTGCATATATTTACATACACAAAATATGTTTATATATATGATATCTAACTTTTTAGGTTGTTTTTTTTTTAATCTATAAAAAATGTAATAAAATAATTTAAAAGTTAATCTTCAATATTATTTTATTTATTTTTTCAATTAATTTTTAATGATCTTCTTAAAATGTTATTTAAGCTTTACACAACTTTATATTAAAGCTATTACACTAGAAAGATTCAAATTAATGTTATTCAATGTATAAATAACCCTTCAAGAAGAAGAACACAAAAAAATTAAAAGGTTATAAAAGCGTTTACAAATTGAATTTTTTTTTTTGCAAATCAAGAATTACGAGTAAGTGATTGTTTGTTAATGTTTGCTTTTCTGCGTTTCTCTCAATATTATATATAAAAGTTTATTTTTGTATATAGATATTGCATATAAAAATTTAGGTAGGCAAGAAAGATTTGGTTTAAGCATTTTTATATTAACGTTTATCTTATTTTTATTAGTAAAGTTTTGTGTAGACATGCAATATTGCCTACTGCCAGTTTAATCTGTTGAAGATTTATCATGAGTTTTAATTCATTATCTGTTTGTTTAAATTTCAATTCAAATTATTAAAAAATTTATTTTACTTTTCTAGTAAACATGTCACAGTATTAGTAAAATTTAATTATGATATTAATGTTAAAATATTTATAGTTTGATCATTTGCTTTTTATAAATTTATTAACTTATTTTCACGCTTTTATTTTGATATTAGTTTTAATTTTTTGTTTAATAAATTTGATCCAAATATGTAATGACAAATTTTTCTTGCAAACAAATCGTGACCTGAGTACTTATTTGTTTCAACTCCACTTTTATAAAAAATCAAAATAACGATAATGAAGTCAACATAATATTAAATTTTTTTATTATATTTGTTTATCTATGTCATAATATGCCTGGTATGCGTCAATTAAGAGTTCTCTTAATTCTCCACTGTTAAAGCTTGTTTTATAATGTTTAAATGTTTTTAAATGTTTCAACTCCAAAATGGCCAATTAGATAAGGTGGTAAAAAAACTAATTGCTTTTCTCCAACACCACATTACAAGATGGCAGACTACGAATCTGCACAAATATCTTTTCTTGTAACTCAATAATGTTATACAACAGTTTAAGAGATCAAAATCAAAATAGGTTTTGAAGTTAAAAGGAGAAAAAGGAAAGCACATAAAGTAATAATTGTCATTAACGAACTAATTAATTGTCGAACGAAGTTCATACTTACATAAATTTGTTTCTGTGTATCAAATCTAGGGATTGCAATCCCGGGATCCTGGACTATACAGAAAGCTTTAATTGACTTAAACCACCCAGTTTCCTTAAACAAAAGTGATTTTGTGGTTCTTTCGGAAATAATAGAAGTACTTGCACCTGTCAAATTAGCAGTAGATGCGTTATGCAGATGAGATGCTAATTTATACACTGCAGATGCAGTACTCATATTTTTATTCCAGCAGATTGTTCAAAAACAACCTCCCTTTGCTAATAAAATATTCCAAGCTATAAAAACAAGAATGGAAAAAGATGATGTGAAGAAATTTCTGGTGTTTTAAAATATCTTCAAAATCCAAAATATGATGCTGTGCATGATGAAACAAATGTCTGCAAAATTTTTGGAATTCCTCTTCAAACCTTTATTAGGAAACAGATAAAAAATCTTGTTGAGAGACTAGCTGCTTTTAAAAATGATAATTTAGAAAAATCAAGTATTGATGTTGATGAAAATATAATGGTTGTCGTTAGAAATGAAGAATCACAAGTTCGAGCCTCCCTGTCTTTAAGAGAAAAGTTACAAGAACAAATTGCACAAAGCATGAAAGCCATCGAACCAGAAACACAAACATCAAATTTAATGTCAATAATAAAGAAAGAAATGCATCTGTTTGAAAATGGTGGAAACTGGGGGCATAATTTAGAATTAGTATGCCAATATTTGTTATTTATTCCACCAACGAGCATCGAACCTGAGCGGGCATTTTCTGCAGCTGGGTATTTGGGAAGTAAAATAAGGAGTAGGCTAAATGACCAAACCTTAGATGCTCTACTATTCCTCTGGGCATATTTTTAGACAAAAAAAGAAAGTTTGTAAATAAAATATGCATTTAATATGAATTGTTTTTTTGTTTTACATTTATTATTTAGCTATCATTTATTTATAAATATAAAATAATGATTTTCTTTAATTTTTGTTACTCAATATTAATAAACAACTTATTTTGTTATTTTTTACAAAGTAACTTGTTGCTACAACTGGTACAACGGTAGCCAAATTTAAGAAAATTTATGTTTACAAATTTATTTTGAAATTTTGATTGTTTAGTGACTTTAGTCAAATACACTTTAAATGTTCAAATGTTATTTACGTATCCAATTATTTGATGAAGATTATTCTGTAAAGTCTGTAATCTTAAAACATAATATGGAAGGTACCGTATATACATTTCTGCATCATTTTAAGATCTTTTTATACACCTGCTGCCTATTACACAATTGAAACAATTTAAGGCGTCATAGAAAATTAGTTTAAGTTATAAAGGCATAATGAATTAAATAAAAAATTGATAACATCAAAAAGTATATTCATATATGCAGTATTAACTTCTGTTTTTTAGCAAATACCTCACATTATATATAATTCCGCGATCCCGGGATTTTAACTTCTTCAATCCTGAAATCCCGGATTCGTAAATCAAGCCCGGGATGGCAATCTCTAATCAAATCTCATTATTATAAGGTTAATTTATCATTAATGTATAAATAATAAATGTTTGTGCAAAAAAAGATATATATGTCAAGCATCATAGTCATAGAGAAGTGTTTATTACTAAATTTAATATACACTTTCAAGATTAAAGACAGATTGATGTGACTACTTTGAATAAAATATAATAAATAAGAAGAAAGGATTTAACAGCTGTTAAGGGGTTTGGCAATAAGACTGAATTTTTCTTCATGCCCCAAAAATGTATTTACATTTTATAATAAATAATTTTGTAAATTTTTTTTTTATGGTGTAGTACATATTGACACATTTTTTTAAAGACTTTTCTATCAAGAAAGAAAGCATCCAGAAAGGTTGTTTCATGTTTTGATATGGAAAATGTTATTCAGCTTCCAAGAGCAAATACATCAAATTTTTTTTATAAAAGAAAACACTTTTTAATCTCACTGTTCATTACATCATACTTTCAAAATTTTTGATTTTCAAATCGGTGGATCATTGTTATGGTGCCACTATATGTGAATAATTAAATTTGAAGAAAAAAATTGAAAAAAATAATTTTTACCTATGCCGGATTGCACTTTTTGGTAAGGTGAAATTGTAGATTTTAAGCATAAATAAAGAGCAGGTCATACTTTTAAAATTTTCGAAATCTGAAACTGTGTAGATTTTTTTAATATATTACCATATATTATGAAACGTGAATAATTTAAAAAAAAAAAATCAAATCTCAGTGGGTCAAAAGGCGTTTGAAAAAAGATAGTTTTACGCAAAATGCATTGATTTAGAAGTTTTCTTTGCTTTCTTTTTTTAGCTTAAAATCATAAAAAGCAAATCAATGTTAAATTATACATTCAAATTTAACATTTTTAGTTGCTTTTATTCCAGCTTTACAGTTTTCTAAATAGATGAACACAAATAACAAATAAAAATTTTGCAATTATCTTATCTAGTGTGCAATCTAATGGGGAATGATAAACTTTAAAAAAAGTCAGTTTGTTATTTGAAATGTTTTATCTTTAATTATTTCTTTGTTTACAATTTTGTTAAAAAAAGGCTACTAAAATCTTTTTTTGAATTAAGCTCGGGTAAAGTTTTTCTATTCATTCTTGCTCTCACAAAGCTGTCTCTCTTTTTAAAACCACAAGCAGAAACTGCTGCCTCAATATTATAGCTCATTCACAAGATTGCGTGTGAAGAGGAAAGTACGGAGCTTCCAAATGAATAACCAGATATTTGTCAAGATTGTATGTAGAGATTTGGCATGTAAACACTGGTTTTGATATTATTTCCTTCTCCCAATCTATTAGCTCTTTGATAGATAAAACTTCTGTATTGAGTAAAACCTTTTTTCGTGACCTTACAGTTGTGTCTCCAAACTGCAAGGTTTTCTTTATATCTTTAATTGTCTTAATGGCAAATGTTCTCGATTCTTCATTTGAGCTTGATAAAATAGTTAAAATCAGGGATTCCGAGTGGGCAAAATAAGCACCATTTTGAATGTATTGTGTGGCAATATTTTGAACTTAATTATCTTGCCTTTTCAGCAATCGCAACAGTGTTACTATGCGACCTGGGCCATCTACAATACTGTGTTTCACTTTGATTTCATACCACATGCGGAAATATATTTGAGCTACCCATTTTACAATTAAAGAAACTTTTGAAGAACGTCACCAGTAAACATGTGATCACTCATAGAGGAAAATGATAGCTTCTGCTGTGGTAAGCCATCTGCTGTGTCAAATATTTCCACACTTTAGAAATATGTATGTCTGTCTTGCCTGTAGACAAACATTGTACCAACTTATAACTGAGAGCTGCATTTGTTGACATAGTTTTGAGAACTTTTTCTAGAATTTCAATCGAAGGTTCCAGTTGTTCAATAGGTTCAAACATTTTTGTCTTTTATGTCATTAATTTTAGATAGAGCCTTACCAATAGGGTCATTAAAATCATCCTTTGAATTAGTTGGGCCATCCAGTTCAACAATTATATGCCTCAATGGTAGTTCATTACAATGCTGCATACAAATGGACCTGAATAATTTCTTCTGATTTCTTCCAATGATTTGTTCCATATTTGATAGCAAACCTCCATCTTTTTTGGAACCTGTTATGGAGTTTGTAGAATCCCCTCCTATGACTTCTAAGGACTCATTGATTCCCCTTAGAACCATCCAATTGTAAAAAGCTAATGCTGCTTCTTTGGTTAGTTTGCTTGATGGTCTGGCTTTAGCAGGAGTGTAATGAGTAAGGTATTTTCCATTAGGCTCACAGGTAACAGTTATATGTTCTTCCTTTATAGTCCTCATGTGAAATTTATTTGTTAGAGGGTTCTGTTCCAACGCTATAGGTGAATCCTTTTGTTAATAAACAAACCTTTAATTGGTTCTTCATCGATTATTCTTTCTTCAGACATTCTTACTCTCTTCATTATTGCTTCCCTTGTTCTTCTTACTTTCATAGGATCAACTGCCAAGTAGGACATATTAGGTGTCAAATACTTCGCTTCAATAAGATCTAAAAGGAAGGATGTAACCACAGCTGACATTGCTGCTGGTGAAATATCTATACCTTATTGAAACTTCTGCAGTATGACTAATTAACATATAGTTTTTTTTTCAATTATTCTTTTGAAGTGGATTTTCCAAAATCTTTTCCTCGTTGAAATCTGAATCATCCTCAAAGAAACATTCAACATCATCGTCATTTTCTATCTTTTTTTTTTTTTTCATTTCTTATTTCTTCTCTTCTCCATACTTCCTCTTCATTTTTTTTCCTCTAGCGAAATCTGCCTGGAGGTCTCTTTAATATCATATAAACCCATCTGGTACTTTGAAATAGATTGTTCAAAAATTCCCAGGGTTGAACTTTCCAAGAAAGTTCAACCCTGGAAATTTTTTTCTCTTTGCAAGTACATTCAATATGTATTTGATCACCGCAAGAATAATTTTTCAAACAATACTTCTTACATAATACAATTTCGCACTTGCAACATGTGATATCTAATATCTGAACCAGTTGATCTGATCCAACATGTGATATCTAATATCTGATCCAGTAATATCTGATTCCCAAGAAGACATGTGTCTTAAAAGCTTTCCTATGTGTTATATCTCTGATTGTGTTCTTGGATACTTCAATTTTCTCTGTCAAAGTTTTCCTTTTAATAACCACTGGAGGCTTAAAAGGAGTATTTGCTTTCATCCACTGCTGAAGAACAATGTCGGCTAGTAGCCGAGAGAGGTCTCTCACTGATATATTCCTTCTAAGAACAAAAATAATTAATATCATGAAAAAATGTGTAATTTTCAGAAAACGCGAGAAGCTGTTTTGATGTATATTTTATTTCATAGTAAATTTTAAGTGTCATGAAATATTACCTGATAACATCTTTTTCTTAGTAAAGTTTCTTCGATTAGGAGACATTTTCTCAAGATATCTCTTTAAGTCGGCACTTCTGATGCAAGAAAATCCTTACTTCCGCCCAATGTTTAATGTTTTTTTTCACCCTAATAGTTCTGTGTAAAGTTGTATAAATTAACATCGCTATCCTCCATATGATACCAATTTTAAAAACACCTATTCTTCCGATATATAATACATGCAAAATATTATATATAATAATACATTATAATATATTATACATGCAAAAATATTTATTTATAAGTATAATCTTCTTTCAACTTGCATCGTTAGCATGGCCAAGTGGATCCCGCATCAGGCTAGTAAACTGAGGGTTCCAGGTTCAGCTCTCGGTATCGACGTTTTTTCGTGCACACTTTTGTGCACTAAATAAAGTTCTTACATATAAAGACAAAGCGCAGATTGTGCACCGCACATTGACTGTTACAGCCGTAACAGTCCGTTAACAGGCTGCAACTACTCTGTTAATCGAGTGTACACATCAACTAACTTTTTTTCGAAAAAAAAAATTATTTATGTTTTATAAAATATAGTAATACATAAAAAGAACTTTATACAGTTTTATATTTCAAAGATTTAAAAAGTATGACCCCCCCCCCCTCCTTGCATTTATACCTAAATCAACAATTTATCTTCCCAAAAAGTGCAATCCTGTATAGGTAAAAATTATTTTTTTCCCTAAGTTATTCACATATAGTGGCACAATAAAAATGATCTGCTGAATTGAAAATCAAAAATTTTGAAAGTATGATGTACCCTACTTTCATAGTTCAATGGATAACAAAGTTTACTTTTGTGTGAATATACTGATGATAGAACTGGTAATTGCATTGCATCAGCCTTAGTAAAGATTTTAAGGCAATTAGTTTTAGAACACCTAAATGTAACAGAAATTATTCTTTGGTCTGACTCATGTGTACCGCTGCAAAATAGAAGTTCAATATTTGCTTTTGCTTTAAAAGGTTTTATGCTGGAAAGTACACAGATTAAGAAAATTTTCAAAAAAAGGTCATTCTCTTGTTGGTTTTTAATAAAAGTTAGCTTTTTTTTTTCAGTCAAACAGGTAAAATATTATTCAAATACGCCTCACTTTATAATATATAAAGACTGTCACTCTATCACTGAGCCAGAAATATGTGTAAGTATTTTGAAAAAAGGAAGGATATAGGAGTTTAAATAATCTTAAAATAAAAACTTTTTATATTATACTGAGACTAATATATTTTGTCAAAATAATCTTCCATTTTTACTATATGTTGAAATTGTTCTTGTGTACTGTACCTTTTAATATCCATTTTCACATTGCAAACAGTGGTAATGTCATGGTTTTGGGGCTCAACCTTTTTTAGTAATTTCAAAATAAACATTCTATTTGTTTAAAGTAACAATTTACAGCAATAGTTCAAATCATATTTTAACAGATATTTTTTGAAGAATACTCTGATTAAATTAATCTCCTGATTAATAATCTCCTGATTAATTAATTTCCTTTTTAAAAGTGTTTTTAACAATAAAAAATTTTTTAAAGTTTCTTTCTCTTTCAAGTAAAGCTTGTTAGAAATTTTAAAGCCATATGTTGAAAAAAATAATATTGAATCTTTTATCCA
>NC_088926.1:23942500-23977500 GCF_038396675.1 Hydra vulgaris
TGTAAATTAGATAATGAAGGCATATATTTTGGGGTATTTTGACGGTCAAAATGGTAATGTCACCTTGATAACTTTTTTAAGGCAATTTTATAACTTACAATATAGGTATCAAACATCACTTAATAAAAAGTATATTACTGCATTTTTCAACTTTTTTAAATGCAGCCATTTAAGTAAAGCTTATATATATATGCTGAGTCAGCATAAAGTTTATTCCTAACTTATTCATGACAAAGTTAGCTATATCTTAATTTTATGTTATAAAAAGTTATTGTTAAAGGCTATTTGAGGGAAATAATAAATTTATACTTAACTAAATTTGAAAAATAACATATAAATATAAAAATAATAATGCATTAGAAATTTTTCTATAAATCTTTATTTTTTTCAATAATTTTTTCTAAGTCGCATATATAAAATTTTAGAAACTCAGCTTCTGAAATTTTATATATGCGACTATTTGTTGTAGATGGCAGATCAATGGTACATAAAACATGATTTGATGGGACCCAACACATATCTTCTCGTATGGGCCATAAAAAACTTGGGCTGGGACCATGTGGATGCAAAAATTGAAATTTATAATCTCCTTCTCTTTCATCTTTTTTGGAAATAATTCCAATCCACTAAAAATTGTCATATTTGCATGCTACGTAATCCATGCGATTATAAATAACCTGCTGCACAAGCAGCTCAGCTCATGGTATCTGCACAAGGTGAAATCTCTGAACATCAGTTTGTTGACTCAGTTTGATCCTTTTATAAGAAATTGTACATTTATTAATTGGTATAAAATGATGGAAGCATCTTGTTCCTGGCAAGGTTCTTCCATAGTAAACCTTAATTGTAATGATGACCGAACTCCATTTATTTCTGTTTTATAAACCAAAATGAATTAAATGTTTTTATATTGGTTACACAAAATTCAAACATCTTATCTACATATAAAATCTGTCCAGTCATTGTCCTTTTTAAACTGGCTTGTGCAGTCTTTTTACTGTGCCCCCAATACCATACTGTGCAAAAAAAAACCATTCAGCATCAATATCAAAGTCTTCTTTGTGATGGCAAAGAATAACAAAGTTCTTAAAGTTTTTATATTGTGCTGCATATCCATCAGTGAAGTAAATATTACTAATCTGTAGAATGTTTGCTTTAATGAAATTGATAATGAGCTGTTGTATTTTATATACAAAGTATACATCATGCTCAACGTCATCAGAAAGAAAGCAAAATAACTTAGATATCAGTTTACCATTTAATTTTCAGTATATAATAATAGGATGAAGTGTACATTTTGGTTTATTCCAGTGGTAACTTTGAACCCAATATTATAGGTACTTGGCGTGACTTTTAGCTAGAAATGAATGAGATGTAAGTTTATCTATTTTATTGTATGTAAGGTCAATAAGATCTTCAATATTGATTTTTTGATTGATCAGCGTAGTTCTATCAGTACCTTGCCATTGGTTAATTGCTATTTCTTTATCACTGTTATCAACTTTTACTGTTAAGAATTCTTTTAAAGCAGTAATACCAGGACATAGTAGACATCGATGTAACATGCACTCTAGATTATCCTGATTGCAAACAATCATTCCCGTTAAATCTTTGTTAATCCCATTAAGTCTTTGTTTTTTTTAAGAGCGTTAGTTAACAACTTAGCATTCTGATGATAGATACAGACACAAACACTGTGAGTGCCAGACTAGTTAGTGGTTACACACCATCTTTGGCAAAACTTTGAAAATCCAACATTTAAATTAGAGTGTTCAGATTTAAATGCAACATGAAGTTCTTATAAATTAATCAGTATTAGTCTTTTTTGCATGTGTTGCTTGTACCCTATACTGACAAAATCTTTTTTCCAGGCATCATTTGTGTGTACTCATCACTTTGATAAAAGCTATGAACTAGATAAGAGTGACCATGATTCTGGAGTTAATGTTAATACCTGTATTTTTGCAGAGTATGTTTTAGTTTATCTTATAATTCATTTAAAAGTGAGTTTAGATCATCAATTTTATGGTTATCAACTGAAGAAGTTAGTGGTGTAAATGAAGGTGTTAATCTAATCATAGGAACAATATTATAAACTTCATTTATTTTGTTTGTTGTTGCATCAGTTATTTGATCAAATTTTCTTTTGGTAGCTGGTAACCGTTGGTGTTTTGGCACTGATTTAAACTTGATAGGTGACACACATATAGATTTAAGTCTTTCATTGAGAGCTGAACGTTGTTCATGTTCAGACTCAACCCTGCTATAGCATTGATCATTTGATTCTAATTTTTTAATTATACTCTGTACCCTTTTGTAACAACTACTGCATAATTTCCACCCAGGTACAACAGGAATATCTTGTATTTTAAGAGTTATTGCTATTGATAGTGATATCTTCACATTTCCTATTTTAAAAAAAAGAACAATCATTTCTAAAAACTAATATCTACTAAGCATCATTGTAAAGAATATATTAGTATATTTATTAATTTATAAAACAATTAAATTTTAAATTTATAAAAATATTTGAATTTTCTTAAAAAACTATTTAGTTATCTTATTATTTCTTTATTTGATTTAAGTCACTATTTAAATTTATTAAATTACTATTTAAATCATTCTAATCATCAAAATAATATCAAAATTATCTTTTACATTTTTCTTTCGATTTCTGTGTTTTTTAAATAGATTACAGCATTTCTGAAAATTTCTTTTAAATCCAACCTAAAAGTGTTCTCTATTATAATATCAAACTGTAGTAAACAATTTTCCACAATCATATAAACCAGCTCTCCATAATAACTCATGTTTTTTATCACTTGAAAATGTTGATAAGTCTAAAAGACCTTGTCTTTTTGTTAAACCTTGTGACAGTTAGCATTACATTCTAATCCAATAGAACACTTTTCCATATTTTCCAACTTAATTTTATTCAAAAATCTAGTTTTGAAATATTTTACAAAATAAATATTTTTTATAAATACCATTAACATTATTTAGTTTATGGTAAATTATTTATACATTTATACAATATAATTGGATGTGTCTTATTATATAACTTCCTCTTATACATGATTAAAGGGTAATTAATTCTTATTTTATTTACATATCATATAGTAATCATTTAACATTTATTAATTAGTTAAGTAAATATAAAAATTCTGCAAAGTAACAGGAAACTAATATTTACAACATAAAATCAGAAGCAATAATATAATAATGACGAAATAATATAACCTTTTACAAAAAATGTCTTTTATAAATGCATTTTGATTACAGCTTAGTAAAGTTTCTATACTTAAAAAAATGTTGGTTTTTACAAAAAAATTAGCTTCAATAAATAAAAATATTTCTAATTATTGCTCTCCAAAATAAGGCCTCCAAAAAGCTTAAAAGAAAAATTTTTAGCAAAACTAAATTTTCAATTTTGGAAAAATATTTAATTTGTTAAATATATTTTTTTTGGGGGGGGGGGAGAGCCTAATGGAAATATTTAATATATTTTATACATTACCATTTTGACCGTCAAAATACCCCAAAATATATGCCTTCATTATCTAATTTACATGCAATTGTGGTGGTCAAAAAAATTCGAAATTTGTATCTGCCATGTGAAAGATTGTCTATGTACAAAATTTCAGGATGATACCTCATTTGGTTTATAAAATATTGTTATTTAACAACAAAAAAGTATTTTTTTAAAAATGCTGAGTCAGCATAAATAAGAAAATTGAATCCTGAATATCTCAAGAGCTGTAAGGGGTTGGAGGTTCCAAATTTCAGATTTTCCTCATTTTTATAAACCCTATAACATAAAAAAAAATTAGCACAATCCAAAACATGGGATGACATTTTTTGTTTTCTTCAGCTGATTTGACATGGAATTACCCTTTCTGCATCAAGACACCTAATGGCATGTTGAGTGTTTTATTTTACCGAAAATATTTTTCTTTAAAGTATATCATGTCCGGACCTCAAAAAAAAGGAAATTTTATAGATTTCTTATAACAATTTTTTTCAAATGTAACCTTTTTTAAGAAGGTATTTAAAAAAAACATCTTAAAAAGTGTTTTTTTTTTCACTTTTTGGTTTTAAAATGTTCTTTTTTTCAATAAATTAAAAAAAAACTGAATGTTATTTAAAAGTTTTTATTTTTTTTAACTTGCTATAAAATTTGCTTCTTTTGAGATCCAATTTGATATACTTTTGAACAAAAATATTTTAGGCAACATATGGCGCCCACTATGTTGTCTGGTGTTTTGGTGCAGAAACTTTTTTTTGAATTGATTGAAATAGTTGTGATTTTCTTAATCAGTATTAAAATGTTCATTGATTCCTACTACAGGCCAAAAAAAAAATTTTCTTTTGTCATAACCCTAATGGTCATACGGAATTTTTTTATAAGTATGAACTATATTAAACATTCACTGTTTAGTATGTACTATATTAAATATTCACTATAAATACAAAAAATCTTTTTTTCTTTATCTTTTCAGTAGCCTGTTTTTAGTAATAGATTTCCCAAGCTTGTAATATCTAATTTTCTAGTTTTTTAGCTCTATAGTAGTGTATTTTTCTAGTGGTTTTCTTTCAGCCTGAAAAAGATGATGATTTAGAATTTGATTTAATTGTTATAACAGTTTAGGATGGTTGTATACAATCATTTTAAACTGTTATAATGGTAAAATATTGATGTTTTAAAAAAAAATTTAATATTTATTTTTTAAAAGTACTCATTTTATTACAGTGGTCATTTGGATTTAACAATGTTAGGCGCTATGCAAGTTTCACGTTATGGTGATCTTGCCAACTGGACTGTTCCTGTAAGTGAATTTAGAAAATTAACATAAATAATTCTTTAAAAAACAAAAACTGATATCATAAATTTATTTATGTTAGGGCAAGATGTTAAAAGGTATTGGCGGTGCAATGGACCTTGTAGCCAGCCCTACTAGAGTTATTGTCACAATGCAACATATGGCTAAGGTTAGCTTTTTACGGTTTTCTTCCTTCTATAAAATTTTGTCTAAGTTATTCAAATATTTTTACTACTCTGAAGTCCTAAATACAAGGGGTGGTAATAAAAGCTGGGAATTTTAATCCAGGTCTAATAAACAGGGAGTGTGTGTGTTGGGGGTGGGGGTTAATAAAAGGAAGATAGGAATTTTTCTTAACTCTAATAAACAGGGGGATATATTGATAGTTTATAATTTATAAATCCAAATTAGTATTTTTTACAAACAATGCGTAAAACTATTTAATTCAAGCATGACCTGCGATCAAATCCGCATTTTCTAACAGCTGTTTTATCATGATTTCATTAGGATTTAGAATGCTGATATAAGTTTTATACTTTGGTGAGAAATAAACCATTTTTAACAAATCGAGATTTACTTGGTCAACAATTTTTATTTTAAGTTTTGAGATATATATTTCCTGTTGATAACAAGTAAAAGTTAATAAACGAGGGAGGGGAGGTCTTAATATGTATCGAATCAGAAAGTGATTATTAAAAATATTAGAGAATGTGTATTCGTGAGAGCTGTCACTATTTTTAATCAATTTGAAACACAATTAGACAATTTAATGTATAAAATCTAATATAATTATAATACTCTTGAAATTGTGTTTATCAACATAGGATCTTGCAGATTTAAATATTTAATTGAAAATTTCCACAAATATTATATTTGGTGTATATACATCTTAACAACTATGGTTACAAATAACAAGTAACTCATATTTGTTCATATAAAATGCATTTTATTTTAAGTTCTTCTTTTGGATTATATTATTACTTAATATTATATTATACTACTAAATTACATAAATGTAGAAATAATTTTAACAAGAGATCTTAATTGAAAATTTCTCTGTTGACTTCTAGTTCTTAGTTTTTATATAATGCAACATTTATTGTTTTTATGCAATATTCATTTTTACCATGATAATTTGTTGTCTTTTATATATCTGTAAATGTTTTTTGTTTTGTTTTTGTAAATGAATAAATTATGACAGTCATATTCATTATAACTTCATAGGGAAATCAGCTAAAGATACTTGAACAATGTACTTTACCTATAACTGGCAAACGATGTGTTGACATGATCATAACAGAAAAGGTTTGCACACAAAATCTTTTTTAAATATTTTAACTTTGTTTTTTTGTATGAATATGTTATTTTTTAATTTTTATATGTTTCTGGTTTTATATATTTTTTCTCTTAAATTTTTGGCTCTTTACCATTTCTCTTTTATTTTTATCTTATATCCAGAACCATGTTAGCTTAGCACCAAGTGTAAATTTTTCCTTATTTTAAAATGAGATTTACTGCAGTCAAATGCAAATCTCTTGCAAAGCAGTTATGCTCACTCAAAAAGAAAATAGTAGTGTCTAATAAAAATGTTCATTTTTATTAAGATTTTTTTTTTTTTTTTTTTTTTTGAATTTTGTAGCCTAGTTCTATGTTGATATAGATACAAGGCATTTTTATTTAAAGTGATTTTCAAAGTATTAGTTAAAATAAATTATTTGAACATTTTTAAAGTTTCCAATATTGTCTTTTAAAAAAACTGCAATCTAAACTCCTCCTTTTAGTAAACATACTTAATAGTTTCCATGCACAAACACAGAGCAAAAAATTATATAACAACATAAAGTTATTTTTTTTTAACAAACTATTAAAAACTGGTTAAAAACTTAGTTTCTTATTTCATTAATACTAAATAATATGTTATAATAATTAAAACCTAAATTTTAATTTAGAGTCTATTATTAATTAACAAAGTACAGATCAAAATTAATAAATTTTTGCAAATTTTAAATCAAAAGTATTATTTACACTTTGTTTTGTGCAATTTTTTTCTAATTAATAAAGATGAAATAAGAATTAATTTTAAGAGGAAGGTTTTTAGGCTAGCAAAATCAAAACACTTTTTTGATTTACACAGCAATACCAAAGATAAACTGTAAACCTATCTTTCTTAAGTAAAAAATATACAAATAAGCCTATCTATCCTAAGTCGACAAACTGACACCTCATTACCATTTTTTGAATAAAAAAATAATTTGAAATCTTAATAAAACTTTATATCACCTGATACATAAATGTACGTTTCCTATTAAGTGAGCTTTTTAAATGATTTTATAAGATAAAAAGCTAAATTGCAAGTTTTCCTAAAGAACTGTTTTCAGAACTTTAATAATATAAAGACATATATGTCTTGCATCTTTTTTGTAGAATATTGATAATAAAAAATATTTCAGTACAGTTTCCAAAACTTTGATAACTTCAAAAAAATTCTCAGTTTCAATTTTCTGAATTTTGATTAAAGTCATTTGATTTATACATCTTATAACTGCATCTTAAACTTAATTAGCAAGAAAACATGCAAGATGTCATTTCTAGCTGATTCGAGTCTATCAATGAAAAATATTATGACTTTGAATTTTTTTTTTTTTAAAAGAAAACTTGATTTCTACCCTTCCGTCAGTAAAAAGTTTTTTAAACAACACTATAGGTTTTGCCTATTATAATCTGGTTGTGGATTTAGGAAAAATATCATTGGTTAATCATACAAATAAGCTCTTTTGTGTTAATCAAAATTCAACACTAATTTATATTTTTAAAAAACATGTTTATAACACTTGTACACTCTAAAAACAAGTTTATTTGTTTCCGAATCTTCATTTTTGAGTAATTTTTTAACTCACATCTAAATTTGATTTTTATACAAGCTCTTTTTGACAAGAATAAAATGTGAAAAGAAAAAAAAAATTATTTTTTATTTTTATGTAATAAAAATTACAAGTTGCAACTACCCTTAAAAAATTTTAGTAACAAGTTGCCGCATGAGAATTATAGGGTTCTATCTGCATTTTTTTATGTTGTAAGAACTAACTTTAAAAATTTACGTTGTGTATTAATAGTTTTTCAAACTGTCGCACAGTGACCCAGATTTAACCTAAAAATGACAAAAAGTCCGGAATAAAAAGTGGAAGTTTTATAATTTTTAGACTTAAAATGTTAAAGTAAACTACTTTTTGGTCTAAAATCAACATTAATTAATTTTACAGATATTATTATTGTGTAATTTTAAAGGAATATATGCGTAAAAAGTTAAATTTATCACCAAAAAATTATGAAAATTTAAGGTATGTTTATCTTGTAAGCAACCTTATTTTCCACCTCCATACAATACTTTATTATTATTTTTGTTAAAGTAATGAGTACTTAGATATTTAAAATTTATTTAATTTTTTTTTTTTTAGATTTAAAAAATAAGTTTTTTTTAATTTTTCTTTCAAAAATTAAAATTTTAGTACACAAGTTTAAACATAAGTGCCAGCCAAAAAAAAGTTCCACGTTGTTCCATGTTCAATTTTAGTAAAATAAAACCACTAATCTATAGCCAAGTAAACTCTGCAATATTTGCTGCAACCTCCTGCTCCTTAAGGAGATATTTTAAATTGATTCATGCATAGTTTTGTCAAATGCAACACCGCCCCTCCCTTTCCAATTTAAAAATAGTTTTCCGACGCTTGTGTAATAATATACAATCTAGTATTTACCTTCTATTTTGAAAATAAAAGAAATCTAATCATAATATTATTTGGAAAAAAAAAATTAAGCTTTAAAAGTGAAATGAAAAGGTTGGATTTATTTTTAAAAATTCGCGAATCTGAAACAAATAACGAAGCACTTCCTGAAATACTTGTTGAATTTATCAAAAAATCCGAAATAATTCCTAAAGATAAACTTGGTGAACTAAATAGAATTGTACAGATTTTTATTTCGAAAGTGAAAAATAAGCTTAAAAAATATTGTAGAAACTATGAAAAGTTTTTAAAGTACGAAGATAATTGGCTCGGAAAAAATCTCATTAATTATAGTGTGTCTTTTCATCCTAGATCTGGAAGACCAATTAAGGAATGGGGAGATCTTTGTGAAAGAAGTAAAAGAGCAAAGATTGCAGATTTAGCTAATGAACACCATGTAGCTCTATCTCTTGCTGCATCAAAGAGTGCTAAATCAGCAGAAGAAAACGATTCAGCTTATACTTTGAAAAGAACTTCTAAATGTGTTGATGTAGCCCAGATGAGAAGAAGTATTGATTCCTTGACTCCAACAACTATGAAACTAAAGGAGGCTCTTGATCTGAAAACGCAAACTGACTTAAGTGATTCACAATACCAAGTGTTGAGAAATTCAGCTCTTTCTCACAATGTAAAAATATATCCTAGTCTTAATAAATTTGGGGAAGAAAAGCTGAAATGTTATCCTGAAGGTATTCAATTTAATGAAATGTCAGCAAAATGCTCATTACAAAGTATGCTAAATCATACAGTTACTAGGATTATAGATATGATTGATTTAAAGGAAAGTTGTAAAGTTGAGATGAATGGAATTTTGTATGTGAAAATTGGGTTCGATGGAGCGTCAAGTCAAAGTATTTACAAACAAAAATTTGATAGCCTTAATTTTACTGAAGAAGATAGCCTGTTCAGCACAGCTATTGTACCTCTTCTGTTTAAAGTTGAAAACATTGACTTTTGGAAAAATTCTAAAAGTTCTAGCTGCCATTTTTGTAGACCTCTTCACCTGCAATATAAAAAAGAGACATCAGAGTTGTGCAAAGAAGAAGAAGCTGATCTTCAAACTCAAATGAATCAGTTAAAACCCTTCTCAACAGATTTGAATATTGCTGGTGCAGTAATAACTATTAAGGTTACTTTTTAAATTGATATGACCATGTTTGATGGAAAAGTAATAAATTCATTGGCTGACACAAAGTCAACTCAGTCTTGTAATGTGTGTGGTTGTAAGCCCAAAGAGATGAATGATATAGAATTAGTTAAAAAAAAGCCTGTTAATGAGAAAGCCCTTAAATTAGGTATTTCAAATTTGCACTGTTGGATAAGATCTTTTGAATTCATCTTACATTTAGGTTATAAAATGGAAATCCAGAAGTTTCAAACCAGAACTGAAAAATAGAAGCTAACTGTAAATTTAAAGAAGAAATTTATTAAATCAAAGTTCAGAGAAAAGTTGAGTCTCATTGTTGATCAGCCCAAAGTAGGCTTTGGTAATAGCAATGATGGGAATACTTCAAGAAGAGCATTTGAGAACTCTGCGATTTTCTCTAAAATAACAGGGGTTGATATGGAAGTTATAAAGAGAATGCACATTGTCCTTATTACAATATCCTCTGGGTACCATATCGATAGTAATCAATTTTAAGTTTATTGTACTGATACAGCTAAAATTATAGTTAATATATATGGTTGGTATATAATGCCACCCAGTGTTCACAAAATTCTGATACATGGTTGCTCCATTTCAAAGCAATTTGATTTGCCAATTGCCCAATACTCTGAGGAAGCTCAGTAAAGTCTAAACAAGCAAATCCGAAAGGTAAGGTTTTATCACACGACAAAAATATCAAGAATTAACACAATGAAAGATCAGATGCACTACCTTTTGATTAGATCGGATCCAAAAATCTCAAGCATTTCATTTGTAAAACACAGGAGTTATCAAGGAAGAACTTTGCCTCCAGAAGTAGTGAACTTATTAGTAATTTAAATTGTAAAAAGATTTTAATATTCTGACTTGTTTATTTTTGTATTATAGATTGCGTTAAAGACTCATAACGCGCTTTGTTAAGCGTCTGCGCGCATTCAGCAATTTCGCCCGCGTCGAACGCGTGTGCAAGTCTTTAACGCGTGCGCGAGCGTTTGTGTAATAATAAAATAATGTTTTATTTTGGGTCAAGGAAGCTAAGTTTTTTACTAAAAATATTTACAAATTTTAAAGTCCTCTAACGCGTGTTTTGACGCGTACATGTGCATTATACAGGTAATAAGTGCATGTAAAAAAAAATTTAAGTTGCTAATTCGAATTCCTTGACCCCAAAAACCCCATTTTGATGCATAGTATAAGCTTAATGTACATGTTGTTAATAGTTAAGTAATTTTTGCCTCTTTTAACTTAATCTGGGTCACTGTGTGTCGAAGCAAAAAGTGGAAAAAAAATTTATAATCAGTATTGAAGCTTGAAGTATTTTAATGTATTATTATGTAAATGAGATAAATGCTTCAATTTTATTTTTTTAGTGTGTTTTTGAAGTCGATCCACATGATGGCCTTATATTAAAAGAAATCTGGCCAACGTTAGGAATTTCGGATATTAAAGAATCAACTGGTTGCGAGTTTCTAATAGCCGAAGATCTTAAACCAATGCAGCAAATAGAAGATTAAAATGCAAAATGCGTTAAATATGCATAGATAAATTTATTTCGGTTTTACTGAAAATTTAAATAATTTTAGTAAAAGTTTTTTTAGCAAATTTTTAATTTTAATTAGGCAAACTATGAAGTTAATTGTATTTTTTTTTTTTATTATTGGTATTTGTTTTGGCAGTATATTTAAAATTGAAAGCTAGAATAAATTCCAGTAAATAATTTGATTATAAGCATATACCTTTTAGTATATTCAAGAATATTAATGTTCATGAATCAGTGCTTACACGTTTAAAAAATAGAAATCGTGCAGTTTCCATATAATTTAACCTAATATTCAAGTTTATCATGTTATAAAATTCTAAAAACAAAATTAAAAATTATCTTACAAAAAATAATTTAAAAAATCTTTTAATTTGTTGTTAATTTATCGTGCATTTTTTCTTAAAATCATGTATAAATCTTAAATTTGTTTTGTAACAGTGCTGACAAAATACCTTGCTGGGTGGACAGCGGGCTTTGAAAACCTGGAAAAGTTCTAGAATTTGAAAGGTCCTGGAAAAACACCCATTTCAGCATTTATCTTTGGAAACTCTGAAACTTTTTCATGAAATAGTTCATTATTCCGTAATCATCTTATACAGAGTTATTATTTTGTGTGGATTTATACTGAATTTGATAATTATGTATTTTTTGTGATGCCAAAACAAAAAAAATTAGTTTGATGTTACTGTCAGTATAATTAACATCAAGTTATCTTTCATAAATCAGTATATTTTGTTTTTTTGCTTGCTAAAATCAATATATCCTTAAAAAACCCAAATTTTATTTGAAAAGTCCTGCAATTTTGAATTAACTATTGGCTGACCACCCTGCCTTGACAAAACATCAAAACTGTCTTGTTGGAAAAACTCCGCTCCAAAACATTTTCTGACTTCATTGTCTTTTGAGCAGACTCGGTTTCCAAGCCAAATGCAACTGTTTCTAAATAACTTAGATCTCTTAACTCATTTTGCGAAAGTTTACTGAGTTTTTAAAATTGGAGTGCGTCTTGTAAGTTGGCTAAAGCCGCGTTTTGATTTCTTCGAGTGTAGATGGATTTTAGTGTTTGGCTAATCTCAAAAAAAGGATCATTGTAGCCGAATCTTTTCTTCCATTTATAATTGCCGTCCTCAATAACAGCAATCATAATTTCACAACAATATTACAAAAATCTTAACTCCCAAGGTGACAGAATTCAGTAGTAACAGAGCAGGTGGATCTAAGTACTCTTGAGTCCTTGAGCTTATTAACATCCCGCCGTTTATTAATTTTTACTTGTTACCAACAAAACTTTATATCTCTAGAAAACTTAAAAAAAAATTTAGTACTTAAAAATATGTTCGAACTTCCCCCTCCCACCATTATATCAGATTTGGACTACAATTTTTTTTTTTGTTCTTTAATCCTTACAAATTCGTAAAATATAATAGAATCTTTACAGAGTAAATAAAATTTTAAAAAATGATAATAATAATTACAAAGTTACGTTATACAAAAAAATATATAATGTAAAATTGTAAAGTATTAGAAATTACTTCAAAGAACGCGGAAAACTTGCAGAAGACCGACGGTCTTGTCATCAAGAAACCGCTATGCGTTACTAATATTTATAGATGCTTTTATTTAAAATGAGTTTATATATATTTTTTTAAAAAAACAAAAAAATGTTATCGGTTTTCGGCAGAATGAGAATAAAAATCCAAAATGCAAAAAAACAAAGAAAGCAAACAAAAAGTAGTTTTTAATTTTATTTCAATACACATTAATATAAGTAGGTACACGATTTGGTAATATATAGTCGTTTGAGTGTTGATAATTAAGCCTATTATTTGCTTTTGTGTTTTTGTTATTGCTGTTGTTCTTGAGTTATTTAGAGTTTTTTGAGTTATTTAAAGTTTTTTGAGTTAATAGAGTTTACATAAGTTTCGGAAAAAAGTTAGTTTTATACATAGTTTTAAATGTTTTTGGGTTAATAAAAATTCATAAAGTTGTTAGTGTTTAAAATGAGATCTTTTAATAACGTTTCCAGAGTATTTAAGTTATTCGATTTTTCTAGTTGAGTATTTTTTGATATTAATTTGTTATATAGATAAGGACCACGGTACAAAATGGAAAAGTGCGAGAGATTTGTTTTTTTAAAAGGTACGTTGAAGTTTCCCGTTCCTCTGGAATGGTATCTATTTTTGTTATTTTGGAAAAAATTCTTTGAAAAGTAAGAAGGAACAAATCCAAGTTTATATTTGAGCATAAATAACAAATTTTGGAATATATTGATTTGATATACATTTAATACTTTCAAATTTTTTAAAAGTGGCTCAGCATGCGAGAGTCTATCCTTATTAAAAATTATTCTTGCAGCATGTTTTTGTTTTCGATATTGTGTGGTTAGTTTGGATCTATGAGTGCTCGCCCATGCAACATTAGCGTATATGTAGTAGCTTTGTATAAACGAGAAGTATAGAAACTTTAAATTATCAGGAGACAGTATAGAACTAGCTTTGTAGAGGATACCAATGTTTTTTGATATTTTGGTATTTAATATATCTATATGTGATTTCCATGAGATGTTCTCATCAATAAGTATCCCAAGAAATTTAGTTGCTTGGGTTCTCTCTATTTCTTTAGTATCTATATTTAGCGAAGGTAAATCGGGTGGTATTTTTTTAAGGTTAGAATGAAAAAGAATGTATTTGGTTTTTTCTGTGTTTAGCGATAATTTGTTAGATTTTAACCAACTGTTTATTTTTTCAAGTTCAGCATTTGTAGTTTCATAAAGTTCTGTAATTGATGAGGATGCATAAAATAAATTGGTGTCGTCCGCGAACATTATGAAGTCCAATTTACTTGAGGCTTTAGGAAGATCGTTTATGTATATTAAAAACAAAAGAGGTGCAAGAATGGAACCTTGGGGGACACCGCATTTTATTTCGAGTAATTTTGAAAATTTTTTTCCGCATTGTTTTCTGTCTAGTAAAAAATTTTTGAACCAGTTTAGTGCAACACCTTTTATCCCATATTTTTCCATTTTCCTAATTAAGATAGCGTGATCTACCGTGTCAAATTCCTTTGATAAATCAACAAAGACTCCAAGGACGTATTTTTTGTTTTCAAAGGAGTCATTTATATTATTTATAAGATCAAGAATTGCGTGTTCGGTTGAATGTTGGTTCTGGAAGCCAAACTGTTTTTCAGTTAGGATTTTGTTATTTGTTAGATATTTATACAGTTTATTGTATATTACTCTTTCCAAAAGTTTTGAAAATTCAGGTAGCACTGAGATAGGTCTGTAGTTATTTAGTGTAAATGCATCACCGGTTTTTAATATTGGTATTACCTTAGCTATTTTTAATTTATTCGGTACGGATCCTGTATTAATTGAAGATTTAAATATTTCATAAATTGGTTGTTTTATTTCCGGAAACACATTTACAACTATATAGCTACAAATGTCGTCTATCCCAGGGGCCTTATTCGTCTTAAGCGAGTTTTTTTGCAATTTCTAGTTCTTCATGGTTTAGTCCAGAGAAAATATTTAAACAGAAATGTTGGTTTGTTATATAGGTTTCGAAGGAGATATCAGGGCATTTTTGAAGCCATATTAGGGCCTATGTTTGCAAAAAAGCTATTGAAGTTTTCAGCGATAGAAGTTTTGTCGGTATATTCAGTTTCGTTAACGATAATTTTATCGGGTAAATTATTTGATTTAGTATAGTTTTTACCTATTATTTCTTTCAATATGTTCCAGGTTTTTTTAATATCACTTTTGCTTTTTTGTAGTTGTTTTGAATAATATACTTTTTTTGAATTTTTTCTAATTTTTTCAAATAGATTTTTGTATTCCTTGTATGTAGTTAAGTTAGTTTCGTTTCTGTTTTTTAAATACTTGATATAGAGTTTTTGCTTTGTTTTTGATGATTTTCTAATCCCCTTAGTTATCCATGGGCAGTTTAGATACTTTAGCTTTATTTCGTTCTCTTCAACAGGGAAATGTTTATTGTAGTGATCTAGAAAAATATTTATAAATAAATTGTATGCGGAATTTGTGTGTCCAAGGTTACATTCTTGATACACTTCATCCCAATTTACTACCAATAGCGAGTCTTTAAAATTTTTAATAGAGAACTGATTGATTTTTCTTTTATATACTTTAGTTTTAGGATTGTTATAGGTTCTTTAATCTTGAGATAATGAAAAATAAATAGGAAAATGGTCTGATAAATCGGTTTTGATAATTCCTGCTTTTAAAGAAGTTTCAAGAAATGTATTTGTTAATATATTGTCTATTGCAGAGATGGAGGTTGGGGTTATCCGAGTAGGTTTGTTGATGATTGGAAGGATACATATTTGAAACAGATTATCAAAAAAGAGTTTAGTAACCGCGTTTTCTTTGTAGTTTAGACTGGTAATATTTAAATCTCCTTTAAAGAAAATATTTTTTCCCTTGTCATTCATTTTAAGAAAGATTTCATTTAAAAATTTGAAAATTTCGTTATATCACCTTCTGGAGGTCTATAACAAGTGGAAATTATAATATTTTTTTATTTATTACCCGTTATCTCAATAGTAAAGACTTTGCTATCAGTGTCTGAGATGGAGAGGTCTGGTCTTACTTTAAACACTTGATTATCTCGGATATACGTTGCGATCCCTCCTCCCCTTTTGTTTGTTTTTCTTTCAAAAGATATTAGTTTATAATTTGGAATTTGAAAATTTGTGTTCGTTTGAAATAATTCATCAGAACACCACATTTCAGTTATGCAAATCATATTGAATGAGTAATTGCAATCTATTAGAAAGTGTTTTAGTTTATCAAAATTTTTGTTTATACTTCTTATATTTATGTGTATTGCAGTAAAATTATTTTTTAAATTTTCGAGTTCAGTTTTAAAAGTTTCTAATTCAAAGTATTTTGAATCAAAATTATTTCTGTGAAAAAACTTGCGCATCAGAGTCGTAAAAATCATTTAAAATATTATTAGCAGTTTCGTAGACGTTGCAACGCAGCGTTTTAAAATCTATTGTTTTGTTTTTGTTTTCGTTAGTCATTGTGTAAAGTGCGGTAAATTAAAACGTGCAAGCATAATAAAAAATGTACAGAGTTATTTCACGTATCTCGACTTAGTTAAAAATTAAAATTATTTACGAAATTCTCTGACGAATATTTTATCATATTTGATAATAACAAATTTATCTTCCTTTCGAAATCTTTTTACATCTTCCCAAAGCTTTTTTCTTATTTCCATCATTTCGTTCGCATAGTCTTCATTAATGAATATTCCGGTTCCTTTGAGTTTTTATGATAGCGTTAAGATTTTATTTTTGTTTTGAAAGTCTAGTAGTTTAATAACACTGATAAACAAATAAAATTTTATTGTGCAAATCTTGTTAACTAGGTGCATATTTAATTTGTTTTTTAAAACAAATTAAATATGCTGATTTCAAATATGCAAACCATTTTTTACCATCGCGTCAAGTTGTAAAGATATTTGGGTTCAAATCTTTAGTATTTAAGGTAAAGTCCCTAATATTGTCGAAAAAAAAGTTATTCAAAAGTATGTTAACCTGGGTCTCAAAAGAAGCGCATTTTCATAGAGATTTTAGAGAAGATAAATATTTTTACTTAAAATTTATTGACAAAAAAAATTATGTGAAAAAATGCTAAAGAGTTTAAAAAAAATTTTAACTAAATGTTTCTCAGCAATAATTACAAAAAGTACTTATTTTTATTACAAACAAATACCATTTTTAAAATCTTTATGAAAATACGCTTCTTTTGAGACCCAGGTTGACATACTATTTAAATAACTTTTTTTTCGACAATATTAGGGACTTTACCTTAAATACTAAAGATTTGAACCCAAATATCTTTACAACTTGACGTGATGGTGAAAAATGGTTTGCATATTTGAAATCAGCATATTTAATTTGTTTTAAAAAACCACCTAGTTAACAAGATTTGCACAATAAAATTTTATTTGTTTATCAGTGTAATTATAGTTCTTGGAGATTTATCTTCATTAGTTTTCCCAATGCGGTGAGCTCTTTCTATGATTACGTCTTCAGCGATTCCCAGTTTGTTTCTAAATAGATCTTTAACTTTCTTTGCACAGTCATTCCAAGATTCCATGGGCAGCTTAGTTAAACCATCAATCCTTAGATTAATACGGCGTGAACGATTTTCAAGGTCAATATTTTTTTTTTTTAATTGTTAATTTCCATGGCCATCAAATTGTTAGTTTCCGAAATTTTTTTTAAGATGTTTTCTTCCTGAAAGTTGATACTTTCCTTTATTTCATTGATGTCTTTTTCAATTATTATAACCTTCGATTTGCTTTTATTGAACTCGTTTTCAAGTTTGTCGAGCCGATCTGTTATTATTTTTAGATTAGCACTTATGATATCGCTAAATATCTTTTCCTGTTTTTTTAAAAGGTTGATAGCTTCACTAAGAATGCTTTTTTTTTGTTCTTCCAGTTTGGTGGTTATTAGTTTTTCAATATTTATCATTGTAACTTCCATATTGTAAATTTTTTTGATAAACACGTCTTGCTCTTACCATGCCGCAATTTCCACCCTCCTTTTTAATACCCCTCCTCCCCCTTGTATTAAGGACTCAAGAGTATTAACTTACATTACTAATACCTGAACCAGAACTAGTATCTATAGTCAATATCAAATTCAAATGTTCCATAGAATATAATAAAAAATGTTGAAAACGTTCTTATTTAAACTATGTATATTTATAAAACAACAAAAAAATCTTACATAAAATCATAAATCTAACAAAATGTGATAAATCACGGAAAGTGGAAACACTGTAATGAATATTAGTTCAATAGTTAATTTCTGTACAAAAGTACTGTTTAAGCTAATTTACGCCCATGTTTTCCACACCATATTCCCTACCTTAAAGGAATATCATTTATGGACGGAAAAACCTATTTCTTTATCATAGATATCAAGCTCTGCTACATTTTTAACGATAGCACTTTATAATTAATCGGTTTAAAAAGGTGAACAAAACTAACATTAGTAATTACCACTCTATCTTTGTCTCATCTTTTTTGTTTTTAAAAATGCTTGAAAGTATCATGTACAGCTGACTAATTATTTTAGTTTTAATAATCTGTTATACAACAAGCAGTTTGGCTTTAAAAATAATAAATTAAGCATGCTGGATAATTGCAAGCTGAGCATGCAATTATCCAGCTTGTACGTGAAACTTCCAATTCATTTGAAAAATGTTCATTCTTATTAGGAATCATTCAAAAACATTTGATACTGTCAATCATGATATTTTTCTTTATAAAATTAATTACTATGAAATAAATGAAAGAGTTAGTAAATGGTTTCAAATCTAACAGAAAACTCTATATTAGGGCTTTTAACACATATCAACTTGCATGAAGCATCAAATCTATTAAGTATTATGTTTGCTGATGATACAAAATTATCTTTCTTTAATATGTTAAAAATTATCAAATCTCTAAAGTGAAACCTACTACTTCCTATGATGAATGAAAAACTCCAAACGTATCTAAACGGTTTAAATATAACCAGTTAACTTTAAATGTAAGAAAAACAAAATGGATTATTTTACACTCACTATCTAAAAAAAGTATTCTACTCACAAATTTACCAAAAATTCTTAATGACCGGATAGCGTAGGGTATTGCCTACGTCACAAAATGTTACCATGACTAGTGCTTAGACTCCGATGCGGAAAAACAAATCAAACGATGGTGGTAAAATGTGAGACTTTGGCCTGTATTTGTATTTCTGATAATAATGTTCCTGGTGCTAAACTCTTTAAAAATCTAATGGAATGCAGTGTAAATAAGCTTAAGCAGTTACAGGAGTTTCATAATTCTTCTAAAAGCTATCAGTTTAAATCTTCCTGTAAATCGTAAAGATGACGGAGAAAAATGGTATAATATTAAAACTACATCTGTATTTGTTTATCTAAAGAAATTAATAAGAGCATTTTCATCTTTTCACACGTGTATCATTTTGTTGTGGAGTCTGTCTCTAATGCTTATACTTCTTTCTATTCAGCGTATGATAATTTACTGCAAGATATTGACGAGATTGATTGTGGCTATATTAAAGAGCGGGTTTGTTGAAAATGTGAAAGATAAATTTTTTTCTGAAAGTGACATTTATTTTATTAGAGAACATGTCCATTATTCAATAAATTGTGAAAAAACTTATTTGTTTTTTTAACTATCAGCAATTCTAAATATACTTTATGTAACTGCAGATCTAGGGAAACTAGAAGATTCTGTCTTTTTACTGCATTTCTTTTGCTTCTATGACTTATTCAATTCCTAAATTGTTCATTTGTCTGGGATCAACAACATGGTGTCCTTCCTATTATACTTCACAACTACTTTATTAATAGAACCATATATGGGCATAACACAAGATTGGTTACTTACAATATCTTAACTATCCCATTAAAACCGACAAGTAAACATGGAATTAATTATATTACATGCCCGTGTATCTTATCTTGGAACTCCGTTCCGAACACCTGAAAATCAGATCCCATCCTTAGGTTCAAGAATCGTTTTTTTAAAGTTACTCCATTATTTCTACCTAAAAAGTTACGCTTAACTTTACTCTTTACCTTTTTACCTCTTTACCGTTTTCTTTACCTTTATATTTTATAAATATTTTTAATGAAGTATGTTTTATAAGTGTCATTAAATAAATATTTATGAAACTCTACTTTATTATGTGGTTAACTTATTTTAACGTTAACTTACATATTTAACTTTCTTTTACTTTGTAGATAACTTATTTCATATTATTATCATTATATCTTATTTACTTATTTTATTATTATTATTATTTTTCCTTTTTCTTATTTAGGTCATTGCGCTTTATTAGTGAATCACTATTTGCAATGACCTTTGTTTTATTGTAACATCTTGTTAAAACAAAATATATTGTTATATTTATATTTTTTACTTAAATAATTATGCCATTGAACTTGGATTTATTGATGAAAATGTATGTATATCTGATTCAGTGGAAAAAAGTAAAAATTGAGAGAGAAAAAGCTTTATAAAACCAGATAAAATGTATAATTAGGATCCTAGGCCGCTTAAATATAAACAGGCAAACTGTGATTCTGTTTCAAAGTTTGTTATTGATCTGCATATAATCTCTTCGCAAATCATAATTTATGTGAGAAACACTTTTACAATTTAATTATGCTTATTTTTATTTGATGAGAATTTTTTTTTATCAGTAAATTGTTTATCACCAAGAACTTGTTAAAACTTCAAAAAAAAATTTCTTACTAAATAGCAAAAAAATTCTTAAAAATAAAATAAAATTTGTAGTTGAATTACTGGAACTCTTGATCAATTCTTTCATTTGGCATCAAGCAAGATTAACAGCATTTGCATCAAAAATATGTTTTTTCAGAGGAAACATTAAAAAATTTGTTTAAGGTATTCACTTGTCTTGAAAAAAGTTGTCGAAAAAGTTGATGTTGGTTTTATATTAATGAATATGAAGTATGACATTGATGAAGACCTAGAAGCTTTTATAAACTATTTTTGTATTACAAATAAAACTCTTATTAAAAATGAAATTTGGTTCAATTAAATAAAATCTACATTTAGGTGCTAATCCAGATAGACTTATGACAATAACAAAAAGTTATGTAGAAGTTATAGGAAAACAATCTTTAAAAATTTGAGCAGCCGTGGTGCAGTGCACAGTGGGTCAAAAGTGACATTATCTAGCCAAAACCTCTAAAACCAAAATTTTTTAATTTTTTTTAATTAGAAACAGTTTATTATATTGAAAAACATAATTTGTGGAAAAAATAACATTTGTTTTTTAAAAACTTCAAATTTTATTACATAATTACGCAAATTATTAAAAAACTCATTTATTTTCCATTTATAAAAAATTCCGTTTTTACCCAACAAAATTAACAACAAGGATATTATTTAAATTTATGTTTTACGCCGAGTATTCTATCGTTGGCTCTTGCAATAGTTCAAGTACACCAGATGGTAGACTTTTTTTTTTGTTATGTATCTTCTTTCTTAATGTGCAAATTAAAGGATCAGATGAACATAAAAGGCGATGAAAAAGGTCTATATTGTTTTTTTTCCGATCGCATTTTCTTGTAAAATTTTCACGAAAAATCTTAGAATCCTTATTGGTAGCCTCTTGAGCCTCTTCAGAAAACATACCTAATGGAAGAGTAAATTGTTCGATGACTTCATAGCCATGAATCAAAATCTTATGAAGTGTTTGGGTCATAGGATACCAAGGGTACAGGAATACATAGAGCGAAGCAGTTTCCCAACAGAATGTTTTAAATTAAGATGAGTTAATTTCATAAACACTTGATATTGTGGCCAGAATAATATGAAGCCTTTTCATTAGATCTACATTGATGTTCATTATACTAGCTGAGACATCGTATTGCTGAAAAAATCGCCTAGCGGTGTTGCCATCGTTTGATGTACCTGCCTTACCTATTCTCGGTTGGTCTATGACAAGACCTATCCTTGTTCGAAATTCAGCACAGACTTCAAGCTTTCTCAGTTTAACAATATTTTTTTCGTCTTGATTTCTAGCCTGCCATTTCATAATCGGCATATTATAAGAGATATGGAGCATACATTCTAAAAACCATATCCAAGCATGCAAAATTGAAACACCATGTTTTGTTTGGAGATGCACCACACACTGAACAGCATTGGTATGAGTTGGTTGCTGTGGAAATAATAGTTTGAATTTTTCCATCTATCATTGTTAAATTTACAATATGTTGTATTTCAACTTCCTTTGTTGTACCGTCCTCCAATAAAACAGGTACAACAGATAATGTTATCTCTTTAATAGAAGCTATAATTGACTCATATTCTGCAAGAATTACTAGTGGGGGCTCTAAGCATAAATATTTAGCAAAATAGTTCAAGATGTGATACCAGCATGAAACTTGAAAATTTTTTTAAAAATGGATTTAAAAAACTTCATTTTATAGTGTAAAATCGGCTTCAAATAAAGACAGAAATTATGCGCGTGGTCATACTGCAAAAGTTTTAAAACAAACAGAATTTAATAATTTTTTTAGGTTAGTGAAAACAGTGTATGTAAACAAAAAATGTTTTTTTAAGTTGTTTTTTGTTCATAAGTAAATGTATCTTTCAAAATAAGTAATTCTCATGAGCATAAACCTCATGCATTAGGTTTTTTGGTATTTCCGTAGCAATTATAGTTTACCAAAGTGATTGATATATTTGTTTTTAAACCTTTAAAATTTTAAACTATTTACTAGCATTTATTGACTACAATAAATCTATAAAAAGCTTGCTACTTTTAGAATTATTATTATTTATTAAACCAAAAATTGAAAAATTACAAGTTTTTATATGCATTTTTAGTGTATGCATTCCCAGGAAAAAAAGTTTTATAGAATTTCTACAAATTTTTAGAACATATGATCTATAGAAATTCTACAGAATAAAATTTCTATAGAATCTCTATTAATTTCTATAGAAATTCCAATAGAACATTTTTTTCTACTTTTTATTTTATAGATAATAAAGTTTCATAGCAATTTCTATAGAAATTAATAGACATTCTATAGAATTCTATAGAATTTCTATAGACCATATGTTTCAAAAGTTTATAGAAGTTCTATAGAACTTTTTTTCCTGGGTTAGGTAAACAAGTTCAGTGGCACTACCGGGAACTATATGGTAAAGATAAATTATTAATGATGATCGGCGGGTTACACATAGAAACGGCCTCATTATCTTGGAGATTGGTTAGAAGGCAGTGGTTGTTGTGATTCCATAGCTAAAGCCGGTATAACAATTTTTGATCGAGCAGAATCTATGCTAACTGGTCGAAAAGTAAAACATTCCAGGTATGCAGCTCAAGTTTTATTGGCTGGTTTATACTCACTTTTGACTAAAGCATTCAAAAAATTATCTACAATTTCCTTTGAACTGTAGATCCAACAACAAAGAACAGCATACACCCAATTTAACTATTGGTTTACTGCTATGGAGTTACAAGCAATAGTCTTGTTGCTTGTTAAGAGTTTCAGAATGGGAAATTTCAATATGTTTGTCAGTGCTTTGGAACAAGTTGCTCCTTGGATGTTTGCTTTAGATCACACGCACTACTCTAGATGGCTTCCATTTTTTCTTTGTGGCATGAATATGCTACCTTATAGACACCCTGAGATACACACCGAGTTCTGCAAAGGTTTTTTTGCGTTTCAAAATACAAGACGCCATTTTTCATCTATGGCTACAGACCAAGCCCATGAACAAATCATTAAGATCATAAATGGAAATGGTGGCTCAATCGGCATTTTAGATAACCCAAGTGCGTTGATGAAGTGGATGGTGTGTGAACCACTACTTCCTGAGCTTCTAGAAAGATTTAGAGGAGAAAAAGATGACGATGAGAAAAATCATCACAAAGATACACCTGCCTTTGAAAAAAATTATAATGAACATGTATCAGAGTTTATTGAAGTTATGAAAGATTTCGGAAATCCCTTTTTAATAGAAGAAGACATTCTCATGAATTTATCAACAAAGACATTACTTAATGCAGAAGTTAGAGCATCCGTAAGAAAAGCAAAGCAAATGGGTATTGAGTCATCTAAATGTTATATTCAGAATTGTTTAACAATTGGAAGGGTTTCAATATATAAGACAATCCCCCAAAATAATTTATGCTTGTTTAGAGAGAAAAAAATCCTTGCCACTCAAAAAGGAAGGTTAAAAACAGTATTGCTTAAAGAAGAATGTAAAATGTTCGCATCACTTTATGTTGCATCTCAACATAGAGATGGAGATTTATATGATTTTTTTCGACATGAAAATCATGCTTATCCACCAGCAATATCTGAATACGGCAAACTCCGAAAAACTAATAAATCGGATTATCTTAAATACCTTGAAGAATATTCGGCACCTTCTTTGACTACTCCTAAAAGTATCACAGCAAAAGTCTTAGATGTAGGAGCAATTGTTTATATATTTCATCCGGTAAATTCGAAGACATTCAAGGAGTATTCAGAAATTGAATTTCGAGACAAAATAATCAATATCTCATCAGCAAAACATAAAGAAATAAGAAGGATTGACATTGTGTTTGACCGTTATTTTGAATGAAGTTTAAAAACCCAGATCAGAAATAGTCGTGGTAATGGAGTTAGAGTGTGTGTTTCTGATTCAACTCCTATTTGGAAAAATTGGTCACAGTTCTACGATTGGATGAAAATAAAAATGAGTTGTTTAAAATGCTTGCAACAGACTTTGTACATATACCGAAATTTGATCTACTTTTAGTAACAACGTGTAATGAAACTGTTTTATCTAATTCCAAATATTTTATATCTATTTCACTTTGTAACCACGAGAAAGCTTACACTCGGATTTTGCTACACGTTAAAAACGCTGTTGACAGCGGGCACCAAATTGTTTGTATTCAGACAGTTGACACAGGTATCTCAACTTCCGTTTTTTAAACAATTAACGGGTATCAAGCAACTTTGGATAGAGTTTGGAGTTGGAAAACTGAAACGTTGGCTTCCCATACATTATTATGCTCAAAAGTTAGATGAAAAAGCACAAGCTGTTTCATTAAGGTTTGCATTCACTGGCTGTGATACTGTCTTCCTTTGCAGGGCGGGGTAAAAAACTAGCTTGGAATCTCTGGAACAATGGAGATGAAGAAATTATAAGAGCATTTTGCAGGTAACTTATGTTTATATAGTTATAAAAAATAATTATAAATATATTTTATAAAAAATATAGTTATAAATTTAGATTTGCAAGCTGCTTAAATTTTAAAAATGTGTTTTTGAAGACTGCTCTTTTTTTTTATTATGTCATCCCCGAATACTAGAGTTATTTCAACTGATGTACTTTTGCAGTTTGAGCGCTACGTTATTTTACTTTATGATAAGACAAGTTCCACTAATGACCTCGCCATATGCCGAAGAATGCTTTTCACTAAAAAGTCACGGCAGAGCGAGGGGTTACCATCACCAAAAGATGCACTTTTTCAGCATTTGAAAAGACCTGTATTTCAAGGAAGGATTTTTTTTAGTAGTTGAATGCACTTATAAAATAAATTCTTATAAAAATATAAAGACTTATAAAAAACTGCTTAAATATTTATTAAGTATAGTATTGGGACAATCCTTGGTGCCACAACAGTTTTTACCGGACGTTAATAAATGGGGTTGGAAGAAAATAAATAACGCAATGACACCTTCAATAATGACTCTACCCGAGGCATCAAAATCATGCGTTGAGTTGATAAAATATAGATGCAAGAAAAGTTGCGGAACACAATGCAAATGCAAACGTTCAGGATTAAGCTGCACGGAGTTATGCGAGTGTTCTGGTCAGTGTTCTGAAGAAATTTGAGCTAACCTCAAGAAACTAGTTTTGTTCAAATCCATTCAAGTATTCATCCATAGAATAAATTTGTTATCCACTCATTTAATTTCGTTTTATATCTTTAGCCTTATTCTTCTATATAATACGATATATTTGTTTACTTGAAGTTAATTCTTCTATAAATTCTGCTTTTAATTCAACCTTACATAGTCAGTTTTGAAGATTATATATTTTTTACAGTCAACCGGTATAACAATTTGAAGTATTTGAACTTCTTGGCCCTCACTATATAAAATAAAGAAGTTCGAACTTGGGGGTCGCCCCAGGATTAAAAAAATATTTTTAAAACGAAGTCTCTTTTTTTTTGAATTTTAGTTTTTAGACAATTTCCTGAAATTTTCAAGCTGGTATAACAATTTGAATTAATTATACTTAATAAATCCCCCGCTTTATAAAATGAAATTCTTTAAGCCCATTTCACTAAAAATAGAAGACTCCATAACTCACAACCTAAGACATTGACAAGTGGGGTCCTTTTCTATATCAATTTGTATAGTTATTTACAACAATTTTGCCAAGTTTTATGCTGGCATCACAATTTGAACTATTTTTATGCTTAGAGCCCCCACTATACTTTATTTGATTCTTTTCTATATTTAAATCTCAGAGGTCTGCAGTAATTAGTTGACGATGGTTTCGGATTTCTCCAAACAACCTGTTTTTTGTCATCTTTGAAACAATATAGTTCTAAAGGAACCAAGCAAGTTATGAAAAGTGATTCATCTGTATGAAGTTCACTAGAAACATCTGACAGTTGTTTATAAACAGATTGTCCTGTTGCACCATCAAAACCAGCTTTGTATATTATAAATAGTTTAGTACAATCTTTAAGCACAGGTGAATTTAACACAACACTATAAACTGAACATATTCTTGATGCAGTATGAAAAAGAAGAGCTTGTAATGGAACCTCTGCAGAGTAGTCACTGACCTGAATGTTTTCAGGGTAGCATTTATTTTTAGCCTCTTTTACAATATGATAGGATGGGTATAGAGAGCTGAATGGAAGAGCATTGTTTCTTAAATGCTGATAAGTTTCTTTGGATAAATTAGCATCCAAGACTAGCGCTAATGATTGTTCTGAAGTAAGTGATTCTGTCGATAATTCTTTGTTGTATATTTTTTTAACCACGTTTGCTTCTATAATCCTTTTATCCCTTTTCAAACTTTTACTTGCTGCATATAAAAGTTCGTTTAAATTATATTTGCTCAAAAGCTCTTTAATTATGCGATCTTTAGTTCTCACAGACGCATCTTCAAACAAAATCAAAGGGCGTCCACCTTAAAGTATAATATTATTTTATCAATTATTAAATCGTCGTAATAATAATACAAATAAATTATACACATTATAATAAATTTACACATAGTAAAAGTAAACATACCACAGGTTTTTGTTTCGATTTTTTTTTTTTACAGTCAAATATAGTTTGGTTTAACCAAACTTTATATCTTTTTTCAAATACTGCACTTGTTCTATTCGATTTTTTTCACTTTTTTTTAGCTTGGTAAATGAATTTCGAAATAATTGACAAGTTATCATTAGATTCTTTAAAATTGCTTTGGGTAACAAAACTCAAAATCTTTGCATGTAAATCATCATTTTGTAGTAAATTATTTTCCATTATATAATTCATAAGACATCTCCTATCCATTTTTTGAGATTGTCTGTTCAATAAAATACTTTTAATTTGAAAGAAAGTAATTTAAAATGTTTTTAATAAAGTAATTTTTTTACGAGCAGTAACTATGAAACTCAGTTCCTTTCCTTTATTTCTCATTGGTTGTTATCGTGTTTTTTATCGATTACATATAATTATATTGTTTTCGGAAATTATAAAATAAATAATAAATATTATGTACTTGTACTACGTAGAAGTATATAATTCATATTTTATCACAGTCTCTGAGTTTTTATTACTTTAAAACGGTAGCATAGAAAATTAGGAATAATGGTTTCAATGCGATCTAAATGTTCATAAAGCAAACACGAGGAAGTTATTGGAAAGCAATTAAAAAATACAAAAATATTTAATTTTAAACTTATGTCTTTAATAAAAATTATTATAAAGTCAAACTGCAGTTTTTAAATTTCAAATCTTCTTAAATTTTTTGTTATCGATCAAAAACGCATTAACAAGAAACATGGACGTAGTTAATTGAATTTAAAAGCGTATTCGTTTAGGCAGCTATAGGCAGCCAATTTTTATACCACAAGATCAATGTCATACTGGTATTCAATTATATATCATTTTAAGCGGTTGATACAGGTTGATCCGATGATTTTAAATGATAATTTTGAAAAAAATAAAAACTTATAACTCAATATTAACATAATACTATATAAGTCATTTATAAGTTAAAAAATAAACTTAAACTTCTTTAAAATAAGAAATCAAAGTTTTCAAAAGATGTAAAAAAATAAAATTTTTACACTTTTTTGTTGTTATTGATAAAAAGTATTTAAGGAAATATTTAAACAACAAATATGGCGTTTTATTGAAAAATTATTTTTTAATAAAATATAATTTCTGGCTTATTATTATATTGAGCAAAATTTGCCTTTTTCAAAATTTCAAAATTTAAAAACTTTTTTGATTAGTTTTGCCGGGTTCTGACCCACTGTGCAGTGGTTAGAGTTTTGGCTCAGAACCCAGAGGTCCCAGGTTCGACGCCAACTCCAGCTTAAAAAGTGACATTGGTACGGAGGAGGCATGAACATTACGTTAAACGCTCTCGCGCGGTGCTCTGTGATAAAACCGTAAGGTCTTCTGGGAGCACCTAAATAACTACAAAAAAAAAATCTTTAAATGTCGATCTGTTAATGATAAGTAGAAAATGTTTTTTTTAGAGACTTATTACAAAAAAGACACATATGCATTACTTCTAGATCAACTTTTAGTTATTCAACCTTTGTACTATAATTTTGTTATTCATTTTGTTGATGGAGATCCCAATTCGAACAAATCTTTTCATATGATTATCTTACAAGACATATTATTTAATCTACTTAGTTGTTTTAGTCTAAAGTACTGATATTTTTGTACTTTATAAAGAAGGTTCCACGATAACTTATGCCTGATATATAAAAATAAATAAATAGTTTGCTTTAGTTATTTATTAATATATATTTTTATTATTTATTTAATAATTAATAAACTTATTTACAGTGTGTGATTTGCTAATGGTTGGTTGGAGTAGAACTGCTAGTGCGTTTCTTGTGTTTCCAAAATTTTTCAGACAGGTTTTGATTTTACACCACAAAAAAAACACAGCAACAAAAAATTATATTCCATTTTTCCAAACAACAATGTTTAACCGTTCCAATCGTTATTCATTCTTCTTATTTCTTTGATATAATAGGCCCCCGTTATGCAATAGACCAACCAACATTTTATTTTTTAACCAGTTATTTATTGGAAAAAAGACTATAAATATCTATAATAATTATAGTCACGTTAGCGAGATGCTGTGTTAGTAATTTCATACTGCAAATTTCATACTGTTTTTCTTTATATGTTCAAGTATGATTTATCTTCTTTAATTTTTAAAGACCTATTTATTTTAAAACCATTAAGCATGTTTAACGGATGAAAAAATAATTACGTAAAGGACCTAATCTACCGGACAAAGTTTAATCAATTTTGCGTCACTTCTTGTGCTCTCTATTTTAATCTCTGGAACAAAATTGTTTTGCCTTATTTCGACTTTACCCCTTACTTATCCTGTTTTTAAAAATAAATTTAAAGATTTTATTCTCTCTATTGAAAATATCTTAGAATACTTTTAATTAATTTATTATGTGACGAAATAATGTTTTATTGTTTTGAGTTAATGTTCAACTTGTTTTTAATATGATCAACTTTTATTTTATACTTGAGTACAATTTATATTATTTTATTTAAGCAGAATTTATTGTTTTTTATGTTTATTTTTACGTAATTTATGTTTACTTTTACGTAATATATATTATATATTTATAATATATAATATTATAAGATTATTAATATATATTATATATTTATAATATATAATATTATAAGAGATTACGTAATATATATTATATATTTTACAAAAACTAAAAAGAAAGATCACGCTGATCTTATCGTCAAAAGTCTTTTAACTATAGCTAGAAGACTTTTGACGATATGATCAGCGTGATCTTTCTTTTTAGTTTTTGTAAAATATAAAATATAAATTACGTCAAGTTTAAACAAAACAAACAAAAAAAAAGATAATACAACAACATAACTAAAACAAGTGAAAATAAAATTTCCGCAGCACAAGAGCCAACATCTGAACTGAATCCTATTTTGAGCGAAATGTGCCAGTATGAATATCTCTGATGCCAAAAAAGACTTTCCGATTCTTGATTGGTGGAAATTGCATTCAAATACATAGCCAGAACTCTCTTAATTAGCTAGACAAATTTTAGCTATTCCAGCAAGTTCATCTAAATCAGAGAGAGTTTTTAGCTCAGGTGGAAATGTCGTCCGATCATCCAGACACAACTTACACCCAGAAAAAGTAGAACAAATCATCTTAATCAGAGAAAATATTGTCTTGTTGGAAAAGTTTGGCAAAAAAGTTCTGAATTAATATTTGAAAAAGTTGTTTACATTTGACAAATGTCATTTGTGTCTATTTGTCAAAACCATGTTTACGCTTTTTTTTTACTTGGATTTTAATAAATTTGTTTTCAAAAATTGTTAAATTTCTCGTCTCGTCTCGTTCTCGGTTTCACGAGAAGTACTAACTTCTCGTCTCGGTCTCGTCTCGGTTTGAAAAAACCTAGTCTCGCTCACGGCTATTTAAAACCACAAAAATCAATTGCGGTTTCATGTATAATAAAAATTTTTTTTTAAAAAAGCGTGAAATTTTTATTTTTTATGCATAGCTATAGTAAACAGTAAGTTTTAAAATTTTATGAGCTTACGCGATTAGCTTATATATTTAAAATATTTAACAGTAAAGCTTTTCGAAAAAAAAATAAAGTAAAGATCAGCCTTTATATTACACTTATAATCTGGCTTTAAAATAACGTGGTAAACTTTTATTTTGTACAAAAAGTGTCACATAGTATTGGAAACCTACGAGAACCTATATTGAATGCTTGAACTTGTAAACGTAATATGTGTACAACCTATCTGAACTATATGCATTGCCCCCAACTTCCCCTTTTGGGTTTCTTTAACATTTTAAAATAATGACTAATAGCTTATGTTATTTGCTTGAAATCAACTTTTATTTCTCGTAAACAAAAATACATGTTATTTTGTTTGTTATTTTATTCAATACAAATTGCACTGTTAACCTAACATTTTTTTTGTTTTTTTATATAGTAATACTATAAGAATTGGTGACATTTACGGACTTATACAACAAAATAAACTAGTTTTTATGATATACCATTCTTTTCATTGAAATTAACTGTTCTAGTTTCTGCAGATATTAAACTAGAGGATTCTGAGTGAAAAACTTTATAAAATACAATGTAAAAGGTTGATAGCTGCAAAAAATAATAATACTCATTTTGAGAGAAGTAATAAAAACTGGCTAGCTTAAGATTTTCAATACACCTACAGTTCATTAAATGCTACACCATCAGGCAATGAAGTTGGGCAACCATGTCGCTCTTTTGAAAAAGCTTGTAACAAAACAAAAAGAATAAGCTTAACAATGTTTTTAATATTTTATTTAGCCATAAATTACTTCAACATTCAACATGCAATATGCAACATGCAACAAAATTGAAACTAAGAAGTGAGTTGAATTACAAAACTGGCACAAAAATTTCTATTATTTAAAATAAATACCCATTAAACCTGCTTAGATATATTCATTTGATGAAGCTTTAGCATTCATAATTAATGGTGATATATCAAAATCAACATACCAGCTTCTAAGTAATGGCGCTGAAAAAACGGCTGCCACATATATCCTTTGTATAATAGTATAGGATCTTCAAAAGCTAAATGCTATTCCAAGAACATTCAAATGAATGGCTATTCAGTACAAATACCGCTAAAAGAATTTCTAAAACACACTTAAAAAGCTATGTGGTATACAAAACATAATGTTAAGGAATTAACTAAACCGACGTTTAGATGCAAGGCTGGTTTTAATGGTGCTACAGGATATAGTGTTTACAAACAGGTAAGTTAAAATGAAAATAGTGACGAATGAAGAGTACCTGTTGATTACTTGCATAGTACCTTTAGAACTCAGTAGACTTTATAATAATATAAACGTTGTAATATTATTCATCCAGAATGTGCGGCTAATAGATTAAAAATAAAAAAATTCATTTTTATATACAAAGATGATAAATAATCTACAGACTTATTCAAAACGCCGTGGGCATATAATAATATCAATAATAGAGTTTCAAATCTATATATTTCTATAAATTTATCTATATATTTCAAATCTTTTATACAATATCGATAATAGAGTTTCAAATCTAGTGATAAATTTTCATTTTTTCTGAAGTGCGCATTTTTATTTTTAAAGTTTGGTGCATCAATTTTTTTTTCAGCTTATTCCACCAGAAGAGTTTGTTATTCAGTTCCACAATATTAAGAAGTTATAGGATTTGAAACTAAAAAATTGCAAATCCGCGTTTTTAAAGTTTTATCAAGTTTGTTAAATAATTTTTAGAATTAGCTATTTAAAATTTATAATAAAAGTAAAAAATATCTTAATACAAAGTGATTCTTTGGACATATAAAGGGTTTTAGTAAAAAAAAAAAGATCAAAATAATTTTGTCCACCATATGTCTAATATCCGGCCCACTGTGCGCCGGTAGACAACTTTGCAAGAAACAAAACAGTTTCTTGTAATTTTCGTTTATTGTGCTCAAAAAACGTTTTTTTATGTGTGTGTTCGGATATATAAAGTTTTTTAATTTAAAATAATAAGACGTTTTTTTTAATTAAATGAATTAAATAAGGAAGTTATTATTTAAAAGTTGGCAATGTGCTAAGGTACCATAATGGTTATTTACACTAGACAAATAAAAAAGTCTAGGAAGTTTTCAATATTTATAGAATAAGATTTAATTTGCGTTTTAAGTAGTAGATTGAAATATCATTAGATTGCCACATATAGAATTTAATTATGAAAAAATGAGCAATCTAAAAGTAGTAAAAAAAAAATCAGATTCTAAATTCTTTTTTGCTGTTGCAAAAAAATCGAGAACTTTTGCATCACAAACGTTTTCTGTTGCATTTTATGGCGACAAAAATGTCGGAAAAACAAGTATTCTTCAACGAACCATAACTGGTTGCTATCAAAAAAAGTATGAACCAACTATTTCAGATATTTTTCAGATAGAAGTTCAAAATCGAGACTGTTCTAAGTCTCATCTAACTGTTTACGACACTTCCGGATTACATCCTTTCCCAGCAATGATGCCTGTGATTCTTTCTAAATGCGACGCATGCGTTGTAGTATTCTCGCTGACATCAGAAAAAACTTTTTTGTTCGCAGAACATAAACTTTCCGAAATACAGAAAATAAAAGGAAACAGTTTTCCGTGCATACTGGTTGGAAATCAATCAGACAGCAAGAACCGTGAAGTAATATTTGAAAAAGTTTTAAGACTAGCCGTAAAATACAGCTGCTCGTACCTGGAAGTATCTGCTGAACGAAATAAAAATATCAGTGAACTCTTTTCAATTGTTTTTAAAAAAATTAATAATTACGATAGATATTTTAATAAAAATGGATTTCACAAGAAATATTTCAAAAAAATATCGGATTTGACGAAGCTATAGTTCAAATGCCAGATTTTATGTTGTTGCAGTAAAATCCGAAGTTTAATAATCAAAATAAATATATATTTTATCAATTTTGTTTTTGTGTCAATGTTTTGCTACATCCTTCAAATTTGTTGTTTTTTTATTGCTTGATGACGCTTTGTACTTAATCTAAATGTGACTATAGTGTTTTAGTATTTTAAGATTTCGATTTTACGGAAATTAAACTTTTAGTGGGTAAATGCTTGAGTTTCAAGTACTTATTGACAAAAAAAAAATTAAAGATTTTTTAGTCTTTATTAAAACTATACTGTTTAAATTGCATAAGTAGTAATTTTGAAAAATACTATAACACTGTGAGGCTAGAAATGAAAAATCATCATAACTTATCTTTTCATGATGTTGATAAACGAATGATATGCTAAAAGCAAGATTTAAAAAAACGCTGCCAGCGAGGCGGTAGCGCTATTTTTTAAGGTTTAAAAAGGCGGCGAGGTGTTGGCCTTTTTAAACCTTAAAAACAGTCGAGTTTTAAAAACGCGCACGTCTTAATTATGATGATTTTTATAATATTTAAAATTTTTCTTTAAAAAAAAGCGACTTATGTCTTTGAACCTGGTGTGTTTTTCGTGGGTGTTTTTTTTTTTCAACTTGCAAATCACGTGGTGTGTCTGTCTCAAATTTTTAAATCTTAATTTAGAGGCATTTGCGAAAAATTGACACAAAATACATCAAAATTAAGACAAATTAGTTTTAACAAACTACGTTAATTGTCTGATTATTTGTTTAAAATAGGCAATTCCTTAAAATATTCATTTTTAAAAATAAAATAATCTAATAAAGAAATTACTAAACATAAACGTTGATTTTTCAAAATGAGCAAAAAACAAGACTTTATTCGCCAAGTAAAATGCATATGTTTCTGTTTAGTTAATAGAGTCAAAATTGTCTAACTTAATACAGGAATAATTTGTGAATTTAATTGATCAAAGGCTTTGGTGAATATAGGTTCAGCATGAAAATAAGTTCTCATTGACTAGATTATGAACCTATATTTTAAACAGAATGATAGGGCTATCAGTAAAGCTGTGATTAATGCTTTAATCACAGTAAAGCTGTGATTAATGTTTCAATTTCTGGTTTAATTATTGTTATTAAGTTAAAATGTCAGGAAGAATGAACAGAGCCATATTAATCCTATGGGCTGTTTGGGCTACAGTCCAAGGGCATCGTAACTAAAGGCGCGCAACAAACATAAAGATGAGGATTTTTTAAATATGCTTAAATCTCTATTTCTTACCCAATAAATTTAGAAAAAGATAAATGAATGCCCCGAGTAAGACCCCTAAGTGGGATAGCGTTTTGGGCACTTACTCGTACTTTTGATGCATGAAGCTAAATTCACGTCGTAAGTACCCAATGTTTGTTCTACATGAATAGAAGTGAAAAATATTTGTATAATTAAAAGTCATTCAGAACTGTAAATTG
>NC_088926.1:23980000-23990000 GCF_038396675.1 Hydra vulgaris
GAAGTTGCAATTGGTAATTTGGCATGGATACAATGAAGATGGGTTGAATGGTAGAAATGCAAATGAAATTCGGAAACTTTTACCTCCGAACTTAACATTATAAATTATTATAATATGAAATTATTACATTGTGTAAACTTTACTATCAACCTTTTGTAGTTATGAAATACTTTGGAAGTAAACTTCATGAAGGTTATAAAGATAACATAGTAAAGTATATTAGGAAACTAATAGTTAATTTGAATTACAAGATTATTTAGGAAAAGAACTATCGAATATAAAATTAAATTAAACATGAAAACAATTCTTATTTGTAAACATTTCACGTAACAGACATACTATCCATTTAGTTTTTAGATTTTTACTTTAATTTATATATAAGCAGAAATTTATGTAAAGATTAATATCAATCACAATATTTCAATGGAAAATATTAATAAATACAATCTCGTTTTTTTCTTAAACATAAGTAGGATGTCGTTATGAGCGTTTGATATTCAATGTTTCGAATCTGTTTCATCACAACATGTTTAAAACTCTGCATAAAAACTCTACTTCTGAATCTCAGTTGAATCATAAAGAAATTCTTAAAAGAGCGGTATTAGTTATACTCGAGGATTATAGTTTAAGGTGGTAGGGGAAAAAATAAGGCATTTTTTGAAATTTTTTGAAAATTTCAAAAATTATATTTTTGAAAACATTAGAGTGTCTTTTTTCATGGAAACTTGGTGTCATATAAAAGATCTTATGCATTCAAGCAAAATTTGCCCTTCCAGATAAAACTGCTTAAGTTCTATGGCCATAGCGACCACCTTAGCAACGACTATTTTTGATGTATTTCAAAATATAAAGCTGATCTAGACATCTGGTTTTCACCTTAATTTTAAGGCTTAAGGCTTCTTTTTGTTTTTTTAAACGTTTTTTCTTTATTCAATCTATAAGCTGTACTCTGAAGCGCCTAAAACCGTTCTAAATTCGGAGCTTCTAAATAAAGGTTGTGTTTTTGATTCTTTTTCCTTCAGTTAAAAAAACCAGAATATTTTCAATTAATAAAGCTATCATTACTTGAAATGGTCAAAACAAAAAGCTTATGAAAAAAAATTAAATGTTTCATTTTCTAAAAGTGACCTTCCGATTTTCACCCCTGGATGCAATTTTTTTATAAACAGTGATCTTTTTTTATCTCTTATAAATATAGTTGGACGATGCTCTGTTTGTATTGCAGCTATAAACATTGAACATCTCTTATCAAAAAAAATGTTTTTTAATGTTTCATGCACTGAATGTGATTGGAAAATAACATTTTGTTCTTCAAAAGAATGCAGTAGATTGCAGTCTACTTCAGAAAGAAAGAGTTTTGAAATAAATATTCAAACAATTGCTGCATTTAGAGAAATTGGTCAAGGTTTTAGTGCAGTAAAAACATTTTGTTCTTGCATAAATATGCCACCACCGATGGCCAAAACAACATATAATGAAATAAGTATTGTAAGTTGCACAATGCTTATGTGCAAACAGGAAAAGAGTCAATGAAAGAAGCTACCAAGCAAATACATTATAATAAAACTGTAGATGACTCTGTTGTTGTTTATGCTAAAGTTAGTGGTGATGGTGCTTGGCAAAAAAGAGAATACTCTTCCTTGAATTGTGTTGTTACACTAATTTCAGAAGGGAAATGTATTGACAGAAGTTTTATCTAAAAAATGTAAACAGTGTGAAATGTGGGAACTGAAAAAAGGTAATTTAGATGCATATAAAAACTGGTAAAAAACTCATCTATGCTCAATAAATCATGTTGGATGTGCTGGATATATGGAAGTTGTTGGAATGAAAAGAATGTTTGCTTGATCTGTACGTCTTTATTGCCTAAAATACACATTCTTTGTTAGAGATGGTGAAACAAAATCTTTTGATGAAATTTGTAAAACAGATCCATATCCAGGTTATACTATCACCAAAGGAGAATGTATAGGACATGTCCTATACATTCTCCTTTGGGAGAATGTATAGGACATGTCCTATACATTCTCCCAAAAACGTGTTGGAACGCGTTTTTGTAAACTTAAAGCCGATTACAAGGGTAAAATGTTGATGGATGGTAAAAGCATTGGGGGAGGGAAAGGTTGTTTAACTATTAAAGCGATGAACACTCTTCAAAACTATGTTGGAATGGCCATACGACAAAATAGTGGCAATCTTTATGGGATGAAAAAGGCTGTTGCTGCAGTTTTATATCATACAACAGATGAGCTAAATTTAGAAATCCGACATCAATTCTATCCACGTAACTCTGATTCTTGGTGCAAATACCAAAGTAATAAAATTACAGGAGCAAAAACATATAAAAAAAAATTTATATTCATAAAGCTGTTTCAGATGTTATTGCTCCAATATTTTCTCACAGAGGTCTTGATAGTGATGAACTTTTGACAAAATGTTTACATGGTGAGACACAGAATGTCAATGAGCCCTTGAACAATTTGATATGGACACGGTGCCCAAAAAGAGTATACATTGGGAATGATGTTTTTAAAATTGCAGTTGCATCTGCTGTTATTGCATACAATGATGGTGCCCAAGGATTGCTTCCATTTTTTAAAAAACTAGGCATAAAAAATGGATATTTACTATAGAAGATTTAAGAAAATCTGATATTCAGCTTTTAATGATAAAAATGAACTTGAGGAAGGAGAGACATATGCTAGTGGAGCATTTTAGTTTGTTTTTTTGAGTTTTAATGTTTTATTTTCTTTTATTTGATTTTTTGATTAGGTTTTTCTTGACTTTAATTTTTTACGATGTTTGTCTCAACAAGGATAACTTTTGATTGGACAAAGCCGATGAACTGAAAGTTTTTATGGTGTAACCTAGTTCTATTTAGAGTGTTCTGAGCGAAGCACTTTTTAAAATTCTATATAAACAAGGCCAGCAATATGATTTTCACATAAAAATATATTTCTTTTATATGAAATTTAAAGTTTAACAGTGAACCTGGCGCGATCGAAAAATAATTATTTTTTTCTGGCTCGCTCAGAACATTGTATTACTAATAAAGATTGCAATTTTAAAATTTCAAGAGATTCTGATTATTTTTCACTAAGTTATCGTTGTTGGAATAAACATATCAAAATAGGTCAAAAATTTGTTTATGACGTAATAATTAATGACGTCATCATTAAAGTTTTATGCAATTAGTGTTAATTGGTTTTTTTTTTAATAGTACATACCATTAAAATAAAATTTTTTTAATTATTTTAATTTTTTGAAAAAAAAAAGGGTTTTTCTCCTGCTACCACCCAAAGCGACATTCTTTTTAAGTTTTTAGGAAGAAGACCTAACGGTCTTATCATGAAGCACCGCGTAGCCGCATTTAACCTATGTGTGCTAGCAGTGTTAATGTCTTTTTTAAACAAAATACAAAAGGTTTTTTTTTAGTTTTTATTTATTTATTTTTTACTTTTACAATATAATATAGTTGTTTATATATTAGTAAAAAAATGTTAATTTATGTTTCAGTAATTAATTCCAAGTACAATATTTCAATGGGACGGAAACGTCATATTAATGAACACAACTTTATTGTTTTCAGGGAATTTTACGGTATTAGTTTAAAATTTTACGACAATTTTATGGCACAGTTTAAAAACGCAGGTTTTACTGCAAACGTCGAATCTGACATCTAAACTACAACATTGTCAAATCTGACATTCTTTGAAAATACATCTTGTGAAATCCATTTAAGTTCTTAAAATGTCTATCGTACTTATTAATTTTTTTAATTACTATGGAAAATAATTCAACGACGTTTTTATTTAGTTCAGCAGATACTTCCAGGTACGAGCAACTGAATTTTACGGCTAGTCTTAAAGCTTTTTCAAATATTACTTCACGGTTCTTGCTGTCTGATTGATTTCCAACCAGTATGCACGGAAAACTGTTTCCTTTTATTTTCTGTATTTCGGAAAGTTTATGTTCTGCGAACAAAAAAGTTTTTTCTGATGTCAGCGAGAATACTACAACGCATGCGTCGCATTTAGAAAGAATCACAGGCATCATTGCTGGGAAAGGATGTAATCCGGAAGTGTCGTAAACAGTTAGATGAGACTTAGAACAGTCTCGATTTTGAACTTCTATTTGAAAGATATCTAAAACAGTTGGTACATATATTTTTTGATAGCAACCAGTTATGGCTCGTCGAAGAATACTCGTCTTTCCAACATTTTTGTCGCCATAAAATGCAACAGAAAAAGTTTGTGGTGCTACAATTCCTGATTTTTTTGCAACAGCAAAAAAAAATTTAAACTCTGATTTTTTTTTAACTACTTTTGAAATACTCGCATTTCTAAAAATTGATTGGTGCACCGATGTTTCCATCAACCAGATAAAACGCTAAAGAATCTACTACTTTATATGTTTAAGACGTCCTTTTTTTTGTTAATTTTTCTAGTGAAAAATTAAAAATAATAACAATACCTTAGCACATTACAAAATTTTAAATAGTAAATTAAAAATTATAACCTGCACAGACAAAAAAATGTATCTTTTTTAAAGTATTTTTTTTTAACCATTAAAAGCTACAAGGCGATTTTGTTTATTATGAAACATAACGTCAAAGATGTAACGGTTCATGATTTTATTAATACCTGGTTAGTTTTCTGGTTGATTTTAATAAATTCATATTTCACTACAGGTCGTGGTGTAAAAGGTCTTCTTTGTTTTTAAAACCGTCATAAATGTTTTTTCTTGTTTTATGAAACTTAATAACAAAGAATTTTATCCTCATTTTAACCCCCAGGGGATCAAATGAGTAGTCGTGGATTTTTAGGGAGTGCTTAAGAATTTTGTTTTTAAATCTTTCCTTTAAGTTACGTTTTGAAAATGTAATACTTATTCAAAATTATAGACAATGAAATATTTTATATAATGATACTAATTTAATATGAGTTTTGCAAAAAGGTTTGAATTTAAGTAAACCCAACTTTATAACGATTTGCTCTCTTCTTGGTCTACAATAGATCTTTAAATACTACTACAGTTTTTTTAAATTTCTTAAAAACGACTTTTAGTTCTAAATATTTATGATAAATCTTAAATATAAAACTTACCTATTTACCCAAGGAAATGATTTTAAACTGTCGTAACTATTTTTATGAACGATTTTTTTTAAATACACTTAAAATCTATTATAAATATTGATAAAGTTAATTACAAAAAAAAAGAAATTTGAAAAATACTTTTATGAAATTCATTATAGGTTAACTCTATTGGGGCATGAGTGGGTTTGAGTCTATTGTTGTTTATACTTTGTGCGTAGCATAAACAGCAGCTACATGCTAAGTTTTTGCCTTTACAATATTTTGATTTGTTTTGTACAGGTTGTCATTAAACGTAAAATAAAAATTAATTATGAATGATTCTCTCACCTTAAACAAAAACAACAACAAAAATAACAACAACAGCATCATCAATAACAAGCAATTTATTTTCATTCAATAACCCATTATATTAATAAAAATAATAACATTTTTATTAAACAATTAATAATAGAAAAAAATAAGAAAAACAATAATAACGACAATAATAACAGCAATAATGAAAATAACTAAAGTAGTAACAACAATAATAATAAATAATCAAATATAAATAATCAAATATAAATAGTCAAATATAAATAATCAAATATAAATAATCAAACCTTACTTCGAAAATATTGCAAAACATACTTATCAGTAGAAATTAAATATTCTGAAACATTTATCGGGATATAACTGGCTTTTTAGTTCACCAAACTTAAAATAATACTAGAAATTGTTTCAATTTTGGCGCCATTTTACCTTGCTTTTACTTAGTTACTGCTCCGTGAGATCATAGAAGCATTATAATATCTGAAAAAGCTTTAAAGCAACTTTTTTGGCAAACCAAAGCATCTTTGAAAATGAATAAATTCTTTTGAGTTTGGTTCTTTATGATTCTTTAAATACTTATTTTTGAACATGTGGTTATATCACGAGTAAGCGTGATTTGACCACATGTTTATAAGTTAAGTTAATTAAATGAATCACGAGTAAGCGTGATTCGACCAAACCTTATTTTGCAAGACTGATTGATTTTTTTTAATGTTTTGACACTAACAACAGTCAATGTCAAGACTGACATAAATGGTAAAAATGACATTGATTGTTATCATGGTTTGACATTGACACCTAAAATAATCGGAATCTAAATAGAATAACAAAAAATGTTCTAGGCCAAAAATTTGGCCACTGCTGAAATCAGTCGCCATTTATCGATATTAGACGTCTGAGATAAAAAAGTACAAAAAAAATTCTGCCTTAAATTTAATTAGTTGCAGCGCTTTTTTGTAATACCAAAAGTTATCAAAAGACTAACTAAAGCTTATACTGGTCTGATAACAAGATCTGCATCTTATTAAAAAAACTAAATAAATAAAAATCAATAAAAACAAAAGTTTGTTTTGGTTTTCATGTATTTACTTTTATGGGGTCTCATTAAATTAGTTTTGAACACTTCGGCATATAAGTACAAATCAGTTAAAGTTATCCACTTAGCAAGCTAGTAGTGTACCAGAAAGTTTGATATTATTGAATAATAGTGAAGTAATTTGGCAATCTCAATTTTTGAAGTGTTTAAAACGACCAAAATTTTTCATATACTTATTAATTCTTTGTACTTCAAGAAATTGTTAAAAAAAGTTCTGTTCAAATCATTTAAAAAGCCATTAGAGTTAAGAAATATAATTTCCTAACTCTAATGGCTTCAGTTGTGGAGCTATGCATTCTGGAAAAATTTGTGCACTAAATTAACTATAAAATATAGAGACAATTGATTCCTACAAATGTGTCTCAAATACACTACAGAATTTGAATAAATGACAACCATACTAATATATGTGTAAAACTTATTGAAAAGACTGCATGGAAAACTTCGTTATTGAACCCTGCCATTTAAATGATTCTTCAATATTGGACTATTGAGGAAGAGATTACAAAATCTTACACGAAAACTATTTGAAACAGGTGACAATTAGTGTAAAGTTTTTGTTGTACTTTACTGTGATCATAGTCTAGTATTCATTCTTCTTGTTAACTCCATGAGCCAGGAAAATTTAGAGCAAACCGAAATTAAAACAATATTATTTTTTACTTTGATAAAGTTTTTTTTTTTAAGGATTCACATGACTATTAGATTAGCAGAACTATAATCTTGTTACTCCAAATTTCTATTAAATAGTTATTTAATATTCAATTATTAACATTTATTTGCTAAAATTCAGAGGTAAAAACAACTGTTCATTCGGTTGTAGTCAACAAATTATTTATAGGGTTTGAATGTATTATACGAATATGTACATATGCATCTAAATTAATTTTACATCGACACACGTCATCGATATAAATCGATTGACGTGTACGTGTCTGTGTAAAATATTTATTTAAAATTTCAGAGTTTTTTAAAGAATGAAATAGAAAAAAAAATAAAAGACAGACACAAAAAGTTGTGTCTCGAGCAGTTTACTTTTGCATTTTATATTTATCTAATGTACTGATATAAGTATATTAGATAGATTTAAAAGCGAATTAAATATATGTTCAATTATCTTAATATTTTTGTATTTTATATTTATCTAATATACTTATATTCTGTGATATATATTAGATATATATCTAGTATGTATTACAACTTTCTTTCATTAATGTGCATGTCTGTTAAAGTTTTTGTCTTTATTTTTTTGTGAATTTTTAGGTAATTTTTTTAACTGCTTTATTTTATTTTTGACTTGTTGAAACATAAAAGCCCACATAAAAGCCCGCATAAAAGCCCACAAAAAAGCTCTATGAAAGGGTTGTGGTAACTTGGTGAAAGCTCTATGAAAGGGTTGTGGTGACTTGGTCATATCTTTTAGTCCTTATTTTTTTCTTTAATGAATCCTCTTTTTTATGTAAGCGTTTATTATTTATATTATATAAATAGCAAAATAGATGATTATTATTTTTTTTATATTTAACATCAATTTGTACAATTTTTAGATATTATATTTTATATTTAACCATATATTTCAGTACTTAAACAGTAACTTTACAATTATTAATTGCTATTATGGCTTAAATCAATTTAGATCAATTATATAAAAGTCTACACGCTTAGCATCGTTAAAACAACTAAATAAAAGACGCGTAAATTTATCAATCATTTTAAAAAGCGTAAAAATCACGAAGTTCATAAAATTGACAATTATAAAAACAAAAATATAAAAATATTCAAGTCGAAGTCATTTTGTTAGAATAAAAACTGTTGTTAGGGTGAAAACGGTTAGAAACTTTAATGAAAGACATGCTATCAGGGACAATAACCGCTTATAGAAGTTTATAGTTTATTATTACTTTTTTAAAAACTATAAAAAAAAAAAATTAACCTTTCTTGGGTTTTTTGCCCTTAACCGTTTTAAACTTGGTATTAGTAAATAAGTGTAAAAATACCATAAAATGAATGATATATGTGATCGTATCACGGACGTAAAAACATCAATAATGAAAAAAAATAAAAATAAAAAAAATATAATAAACTAGATAAAAAAAATATAATAAACTAGTATTTAGACTATAGAAGAACAAAAAAGTAAACCTCAGTAGTACCCGCATTTAATTTGATCATTCAAATAAAGTATTTTATTGACTGTATATTTTTTTATTTTATTTTATCAGTTTTTAATAAAAAAAACTTTTTAAAGTTATTATTTATGTAGAATTCTACCATCTCATGTTTTTGCTAACAATACCTCTCAGATAAGTGGTAGATATAAACATGAAATAATCATTCAATTATAAATTTTAGCAAATGTTGTTTAGTCCTAGTGTAATGGCAAACTATTATTTTTAAGAAAAAAAAGTTATTTAGGTTTTTAAAAATCAAACAATATTGAAAGCAATACGTTTAATTGATTAGTACTAAATCAAAATGATTGACGCAAATAAATTTGTGATATGAAATTTAGTGAATAAAAATTGTTGTCTGTAGAAAAGATTACGTCATCGTAATAGCTCATCTTATCTATCGTATCTTAGAATAATTTTTTCTTTTTATAACATAGGTATTATCAAATATTAAAAAAATATAAATAATAAATTAAAAACTCAAAACTCAACTTAAAGTGATTTTTAAAGGTTATGAAATAAAACCAATATTTTGCTTATTAAGTTTTTAGAAAATAAAACAGCTTCGAATAATTTCTGAAAATTTAACCATAAATTTATTAAATTTATAAACAGTCTTTTTTTACATAACTTAATATTGTTAATTTCATTAAGTTTCATTGCTTAATCAGATAAGCAGGTAAAAAGTTTTGGCAAAAAAACTGTAAATTGTGTAAAATGTAGCCATGCATTATTAAAATTTATAAAAAGTTATAAAAAAAAAAATAAAAAAAAAAAATGATGTTTGGCACTTAAGTCAAATTATTTAAACAATCTAGCTGGATTATACTTCATGATACAACTGGTGTATTGTTTTGTCAAACTTAAAATGATACCTGATGGAGCATGAATAATGGTGGAGCATCTTGACATTATTTACAATAAATATCAAACGTGATCTATTTCATTTTTATCATTCCTGTCAAATAGACATGAATGATAAAAATGACAAAGATCGTTATCAATGTCTTGACATTGACAACAATCGATTTCTTGACTGACTTAAATGATATAAACGACACTGATTATGGTCATGTTTTAAAAATCTTTTCTTTTTTTTCTTTCAGTTTTTCGAGTTTTGATTTTTTTTTTTTTTGTATGTGGTTTTATTGGGTCCTCAAAGAAGTCTTTACGGCTTATAATTAGTTGCCACATGTAACCCACATAGAATATCCTATATGGGTTTGTAACATATAAATCCCATGCGTAACTAATGCGTAATTATCCATACGGGTTTGATGTTACAAATTTCCGTACATTAAACACATTGAAAATCCATCCCATATGAA
>NC_088926.1:24295000-24470000 GCF_038396675.1 Hydra vulgaris
TTAATATTATTGAAGTAAGAAGATAATTACTTCTTGAAAGTTTCACACTATTATTGACAGAGTAATTTTTTTGACTTTTGCATTTTTTTAAATAAGGTATAGGAGACTAAATTTTTTGATAACTTATATTGTTTAAGTTATTAGAAGTCGTTTCGAAATTTAAAATTTTTGTAGAAAAAATGTTATATTTTAGCATTTATGTATATGGATGGATGATATCTGAAACAAATGATTTAAATTTGAAATATAAAACCCCTATAATATTTTAAAGTTGTTTTACGCCTCAATCGATTACAACTGGTAACAGGCTTTAATTTTCTAAATTTTAATTAAATATTAAGCAAATAACTTGATAATTCAGTTAATGTTTGTTTATTATTTTTGTTTGTTTATTGATTCTGTATAGCTAAACATCATCTATTATTTTATTTTTATTGTAAAACAGCTTAATTGTCTTAATTGGTTACTTTGTCACAAAAAAAGTCTTGATTCACAATGTTACATCTCAATTGTTTTTTTGTAACCAATTGAGACATAAAGTAATGTAGCTAAATCTAGATTTGAGACATAATTATATAAGTCTTGAAAATAGATTTTTTCAACGCTACGTTGTGTCTCAATTGCTTACACTTTAAAAATTAAAAAAATGACGCAATGAAAAGTAAAAAAATTTATATTTGTGATGCATTTTTATTAAATTTCAATTCTTGAATGTTTTACGTAACGCTACGTCTCAATTAAATACACTTTTAACCGAAAAAAAAAAATATTTAGATTGCTTAAATACCTTAGATTGCTTAAGTACCTTAAGTTACTGTAACTTTTAAAGGTACTTTTTTATATGTTTTTCGTTATGCTACTTTTAAAGTTTTAAAAGTTGTATTTATCTTAAAAAAGGTTAAAAATTATGATAGTTTTGGCAAATGTGTTAATGCGTTTACAATATTTGTTAAAAAATAATATTGTTAATTAAACAATTTTGTTAATACCGCAACTAATTATTAAGTTACTGTATTTAACAATGCATTTTGTTGAGACATTTGAAACTAAAAATTTTTTTTTTAAAACTTCTAATTATCATTTTTATTTTTATTGTAAAATAAATTCATCTCAATTAGTTATTTTTAATTATTTCTTTTTTTTGTTACTAATTTGTCACAAAAAAAAAGTTTCAATTTGCAAAGATACATCTAAATTGTTTTTTTTTAATTTATAAAATTGCAACTTTTAAAAAGTGTTAACCGAGACATAACATAACGTTAAAAAAATCTATATTTGAGACAAATTTTAAATACATTACATATCTTTAGATTATTTTACTGTACATTATGTTTTCCTTAGGTCAATAATACAAGTGTAATACTTTACATATTTTTATAAACCCACAAGCAAAAATTTATATAAAATGTCAACCTTCTTATGTTTACTATCATTATTTAAATACATTATTTAGTTGTAACCAATTAAATGTACAAGTTGCAATCTAACATTCAGTGCAATATCTGTCTGCTTTCTTTAAGCAATCTAACTTGACTTCTGCCATTCACAATGTTATGTCTCGCAGCCCTCGGAATGTCAACCTAACTGCCAACCTTAAAGTGTTTGAGGTTGGCTAAAAATTGCATTAGGATTGGAATTAGGTCAGCAAATAATTTTTTTTTTTTGCTAAACTCTACCAGTTTGAGGTTGGCAATTTATTGCCGACCTCATTTTTTGTAATTCCGAGGGTTGATCTCGGTTATGTAAAAATAACAGATATTGTGCACGTTACATTACAGTGTTACATGTCATTACATAAAATGTTACATCTTGGTTACATAAAAAAACAGACATTTTTCATGTAATGTAACGAATCTTGTTTACATTACAATACATAAAGTAACTTTAAAATGAGAAAAAATCATTTTTAAATGTTATTTTATTGCAGCTTACTTTGTAAAACTTTTAAAATAAAATTTCCTGATCCTAGTGAAGCTTTAAACTTCTTAGAAGATTGCTACTCTTAAAACACAAATATTTTATAAAAATTCTTAATGTTTAAACTCGATCAATATGAATTTTGTCACTGCAACTCTTGTTAATTATTAGTCTAGTTAAAAAAATCAATCTTACAGATTTTTTCCTGAACCAAATTTTAAAGTACATTCTAATTTACTCTGAAAAACCAATTCTTAAAATCAAATGCATTTTTCTCTGTAACTTTCTCTACTAGAGATTAACTGACTTTGCAGCAATGCAGACCTCAATGCTAGCAGTACAATGAGGAAATTGAACAAACAAAATTTGCTTCTGATATATGCAGTAAAAAAATTTGTTCAGAACATTTGACCTCCATTTATTCAGCTTGTGATCAAGAAGCAGCAAAAGTATTTGAGCTGTTTAAATCTACTAATTACTAAATATCAGCAACATTATTAATAGTAAAATATTGTCTTAACCTTCTTTGTAAATTACCATCTGCTTATAAAACTAAAAAATTTTATTAGCAGATGGTAATTTACCAGCAAGGTTTAGGTCTGTCTGTTGATTCAATAAACTTGATACGATTCACAGATAGATGCAATTTAACTCTTTCAAAGTTAAAATATTTAAGAAATCAAAAACTATATCTTGTGTAATTACCTTATTTTTTATCGCAGAAGTTAGGTTTTAAAAACTTTTTTAAAGTCTTCAACAGTGTAAAAAAACAAAGGCAAGTTTAACAGCACATTGGTCTGATCTTATTACTCCCAAGGATAAGGAAGAACTATTTGCAGAAGAACTTTTCCTAAAATTATTCTCTTGAATTTAGTGACCATGCTCATCTTGCGTCCTACAGAAAAGATTTAATTCAATGTTAGATCTAAATCACGTCAGCTTTTGTTGATAAAGTTATTTATCAGCTCATCCAAAGATTGTTGCTGAGACAAAATTCCTGTCTTACAAGAGCTTGTGGCTGAGACATTCCTGAGATATTCCTGTATTACAAAAGCTTGTGGCTGAGACAGTATTCCTATCTTACAAAAGAAATTCAATTCTTTTTTAACTAGTTAACAAAAGACTTCTTATACTTCCTGCTGGCATCTGTGGTTTCAATTATTAAAAACTTTGGAAAACACTCTAACCCGTCTATTATCCAATTAGTCTTTTCTCTATAATTAGCAAGGTCTGTGGTCATTAACTTATAAACTTGTAATATCTTATTATGAGTCTAACAACTTCCTCCCTGAAAATCTCTTAGAATCTCATATAAATCTATTTCTTCTTACAGCAATATTAAAGTCTTTTCTGAATGAGCCGCACTCTTTTTTTATTTCTACCAACATCTGGGGTACCACATGTTTCCATTCTTGGTGTTGAACAGCTTCTCACCTATATCTTTTTAAACAAATTTACATCTAAAGTGGCTCTAATTGCTGACAACACAACTATATACTCCTGTTGTTGACAACACAACTATGTACTCCTATATACTCCAAGCAATAAAATAGTAAAACTGAGATTCTAGGCGTGTGTAAAATAAGTAAATTACTATTTTGTTTTAAGATAAATACTTAAAAGAAAACAAAAAACATCTTTATTCAATTTTATCAGAAAATGAGTTTTAGAGCTGTAAAATAGTACCAAGAGAAGATTTGGATGAATTGTGATTCTAGGATGAGTTGTGCTTCTTAAGTCTCCCAAGCAAAACTCACACTTTATAGGCAGAATTAGTTTTGACAACTAAAAATTTTTTTTAGAAAATACTTTTTAAGCAATAATTAATTTATTTCTTAAATAGTATTTCTTAAAAAGTATTTCTTAAATAGTATCATTTTATTGATATTGCTTAGAACAGACAGCTGATCTCAAGTGTATGACAACTTAAGGCTTGAAATGGCAGGTGAATTTTAATCCCAACAAAACCCAGTTGTTTACTGGTAATAATTATATACATCACAGTGATATTCCTATATTAATGAATGACAAAACTGAGTCAATTGCTTTGTCTTCTCAGATTACCTTTCACAACTGACCTTATATCGAAACCAAATATATAACCCATTGCAAAGTTAAGATTTGCTAAGGTTGCCTTTAATATCAATATCCAATTCAATTTTTTTATCTTTTAATCATACCTGAATAGAATACATTTGTCAGGCAGGATCTTCTTATTTATGATCTTCAAATGATTTTCTCTTCTAATAAGATTCAAAAATGTATTGTAAAAGTAGTTTGACCTGTTCTAGTGGCCAGGCTTCTCCAATTGTTGTAAGGTTGCTTCACTTTTTTTTTCTAGCAACACTATCATTGTCGTTGTTCAAACTAATTATTATCTCTTGTTCTATCTACCCAAACATAACTTTGTGTGATCTGTCTTTATGCGCTCTAAAAACTTTTATTTTTTTGCTTGCAATTTAATGCTTTGGAATTCATACTTTCTTGATTCAATTTACAGTTTTATATTTACTGTAAACTGTTTCCTTTTTCCAATATTCAAAATTTTTCATATTTTTATAAAACCATAAAATTTAAAAAAATTAGCAAAATCCAAAACATGGTTGTCATGAGCCTGCTTTTTCGATACGGACTCCTGAGTTAAAAAATTCTGATAACTTTTTTTGATAACATGATTAGTTATTTTACTAAGAAACGTAAAAATTTAACTCGATGTGAACTCATTTAAGTTAGGTTTGCTAAACGTTAGGGAGTATCCAAAAAAACATTTTCGAATTTCAAATTGTAACAGACCAGAAAAGTTGCATAGTAATGTAAATAATAACTGTGCCAAATTGTTTTAAAATTTTTTTATCTCTTCAGTTGGCATCAGGAGGTTGTATTTAAAAAATAAAAACATGCTTTCTGTCATTTTTTACAAATGAAAATGAACAAATTTTATGCTTATACTAGATTTGTAATAGAGTTTAGTTGGAAATGTTAACAACTTTTAAGAAAATATTCTAATGTGAGGGTTAGGTTTTCATGAAAAAACACTGTTTCTGTCAAGAATAAATGGCAGGTTTCAATTTATATTTAAAATAAATTAATATTTATTACGTTATTGATGCTCTCACTTGTTTTCATTCTTATAACAAAGAAATAAAACTAATAAAAATATTATATACCAAAATATTCTGTGACCAATGGTTACAGCAGTTATTATTAACATTTCTATAAAGTATGTAAAGAGGAACTTTAATTGTAACTTTGTTAGTTGTAATAGTTATAGTAATGTGGTAGTGGTGTAGTGGTAGTGTGATTGCTTTATTAGCGAGAGGTTCTGAGTTCAATCCCCACCATGTCCCTGGTAGTACCGCCCTCAACTTGTTTCTCTTGAGAGAGTTGAGAGAAGGTTATAACCACAATTAAGTAGCCTCCTTGCCTGTAGTGGCCTACTCGACCTTGGGGAGGTGAACTAAATAAAAAAAATTAAAAAAAGTTGTTATATCACCAATTACATCACTTATTACCACCACCATCAGTATTATTTGTTACAACTTCAGATCAGATCTTTTATTTACTAAATATTGGAATAAATAGCTGAAATTATTTACCTTATTATTTAAAGCACAGCTTAAAGTTCTTTTGATTCAGATTTACTTTTGTTGTTTAATAATAAAATAAATTCAAAAAAAAAAATTTGAGTGGCAAAATTGTCTTCTGCTGCAGTGGCAACAAGGAGAAATTCATCTTGATGTATCTTTTGTTCACCAACAGCAAGGCCAGCACAATGAAGTGGATGAGGAGGGGGGGGGGGGTATGGGTAGGAGTTGTTTATCTTTTATTTATTAATACGGTTGTTAATTTTTGTTATTGTTGTTGTTGTTGTTGTTGATTTGTTAATTTTATTAAGGTGTCACTCCATTGACTAGTTTTTACTATATTAGTAACGCCTAACCTGATTTTATAAAAATTATAACAAATTTTATAAAAATAATTTTATAAATAAATAAATTTATATAAATAATTATTTCATTTTGAGGCCATCCATATACATAATCCGACTAAATCTCTGATCGCAGAGAAAATCATGTTCTCTCTTTGGTACTAAAATTCCCAAAGGTTATAAAAATCACAGTAAAAAAAAAAAAAAACTATATCAGGCTCAAATTTAAACTGTTACATTTGACACGTAGAAAACGTAATTAGTATGCATGACGAAAAAAAGAATTAAGTTGATCAAAAACAATGGGTTTTTTTTAATGTAAATAAAAACATCATTAACAAGCATGGTCATTCAAAAGTTAAAAGAAAATTGACATCAGTTATACTCTAGTTTAGATTTTTCAATACTCTTATTATACAGTTTTTTTTTTTAAATTCTTATTAAAAACTCTTTATTTACATTTTTATTGCTATTTATCTTAAGTTAGGAAAGTTACAAAAATTTTTGCATAATAATAAATAATATTCTTTAAAATAATTTATTACCGTTTTTTATTAAGGGAATTAAAAATACTGTCAGTAAACAAAATTTGCTGGTAAAGTACGCTAAAAAAAAAAACACACAAAAAAAAAACTTGCAATGAAATGTATCATTTATATTATATTTGTGTGAAACATAAAAGAGGATGATTATATTTACTTAAATTTAAAAAAAAATCTATTTACAAATGCTAAACTTAAATTTACATATACCAAAATTAATAACTTTTTTTAAATTTACAAGTACAAAATTAATATAAATATTTATATTTAGTAAATATTTATATTTGCGAATGAATTTTGAATTTGAATTTGAATTTGCCCCTTGAATGCTAATATTACTTATTTAAATTAATTTTAAAACAGCATATTGCAACAAACAGCATATTGCAACAAACAGCATATTGCAACAAACAGCATATTGCAACAAACAGCATATTGCAACAAACAGCATATTGCAACAAAAGTTCTTTCAACTAACATTGATAGCATTGCCCGATAGCTTTTAGAACAGTTTGCTTATCTAAAAGCTATCGAGCTATTGATTTAAATAATAAAGTTGTCGTCAGCAATAAGTAAAAAGGTTGTTTTTTTGTCTTTTAGTTTTAAAATACTTAAAAAATTAAATATTCAAAAACTTTCAACACAATACAAAGTGTTTTTATTGACAGTCGTCAGTTACAAATTAGAATTAAAAATTCGTTTCAGCTATTTAAAAAGTAACACTGCAAACAGAATATTGTGATATTATGTTGGATGTAGCTAACCATCACACAGGCTGAAAGAAATTGTTGAGTTTGTTGGTTATGCTTACTGACAAATATGATTTTTTATAAGGTGTAATCCATCATGCACCAAAGGTGCTAGACATTTATGGCTAACTATTAATTTATCCATTTATCGATGCCAGTAGTGACAAAAAAACTATCATCAGTCCAGTGATTCAAAGGAATGCTTTTATTGTGCATTCGGAAAACGTGCCTCTTGCTATGATATTGGATACTCACCGAGATGTGAGAGGACTGGAATTACAGCAAATAATAAAAGCAAAGTCTAAAAAAACAAACAAAGTTTGAAAGTTCTCCATACCAGAAATCAATATTGAAGCAATTACATAGACCTTGGCAAAATTAAGGTTTTTATAGTTATTTGGTATCAATGAATAACAGTTATAGCAGAAAAAAATAATTTTGTACAATATATACACCTCTAATATATGTTGTAGTAAAATAAAATTTTTTGAATTTTTATTTTTAAAACTAGTTTGACTAATTTTACTAAGCAATAGTATTTAAAAATAAAATAATTTTGATACTATGAGTATGTTAAACCTACACCATTACATCCTCATTTTCCTCCAACTTTAAGATACACCCAGTGCCGGCTGGTGGCGTGTGCGAAGTGTACAATGCACACATGCGGCTAATGTCTAGGGGCAGCACATTTTAAGATCAACTGTAAATGAATAACTGCCAAAAAAATATGTTATTCGAATAATATTTGATCATTATTTATATATGTTAAAAATTACATCGATATTTCAAAAATTTCAGAACTCTTTTTTGCTTAATCAGCAAATTTAAATGTTTTATAATAATAACTTAATTACTATAGTTATTATGATAAGTTCATGATTTTAATTTATTTAAATTTCTATACCAAAAAGCTTAACAAAAATTAGGAAAGTATTTAAAATTGTCCAACCTGATACTAGAAAGATTATTTAGCCCAGAGAAACATATAACTTTTATCATCATTAAATTTCTAGACAATAGATAAAAGAAAAAAGTAGGCCGGTTTCAGTATCATCTAAAACAGCTAAAGAAACATGAAAAGACGTGATAAAAACCTAACTAAACTAGACTTTTTTAAGTTTAGAAAAATATTATAGCTCTAACAATGATTCTAGTATAAATACTTTGTCATATGAAATCAGTTCAAATGAAATTAGAAACCACAAGGTTGAGATCAAAAGTGAAAAATTGAGCCAAAACAGAGAGTCAAGCAAAACTTAAGTGCCATCGACAGTAAGCCAATTTTGAAACATTGTTCCAGCAAAATTAAATAGCATGTTCTTTTTTTGAACATGAGAAGAAGTTCCTGATTGACCTTAGACTCTTACAAATTATAATATTCAAGAAATAGTTATGTAGGGTTCTGCAAACCATCAATCAAAAAGCTACCCAAAAAATTGAGAGAATTGTTCATTCAACTCAAGTAGATTAACTCAAGTAATTCAAAATGTAAAACATAAAAAACCATCCCCACCATCTAACTGTTTTAATATATCTTTTACTAATATTTGTGGTCTGCGAAGCAACCTTTCATCAGTTTAATCTTACCTCTCGCAAAATTCACCAGACTTGCTTGCTTTTAGTGAGACTAATTTAAATTCTGCTATTCCTTCTTCTGATCTCAGTGTTGATGGGTACTACCCTTTGTTTCACAAAAGACTCTAATAGTCACATGCTTGGCTTAGAGGTACACATACACATAAATTCACCAATTTGTCGTGAAATCAGATTTGAATTTTTTGACTATTCTTTTATGTGCTTCCACTTAGCATCTCTTCACTCTATCACCTTTCTCTTTGTTCTTTATCGTTCTCCTTCTTCCCAAAACTGCACTCTTTTAGATATAATTTCTGATCAAATTGAACATGCTCTCTCTCCTTACCCCTCTGCCAATGTTGTTGTTATTGATGGCTTTAATGCTCATCAGACTGAACGACTTGGCTCTAATGCCACTGATCCTGCTGGCACTAAAGCCTATAACTTCTGCATTTCTCAATCTCTTACTCAGATAATTAACTTAGTGACTCATTTTCCTGACAACCCTAATCATTTACCTTCACTCCTTGATTTATGTCTGGTCTCTGATCCTAGCATGTGTTTAGTTTCTCCTTTTTTTCCTTTAGGTGGTTCATGCAATGATCTCTTTAAATCTTTCATCTTGTACTTCATTTTCGGACACACCATATCATTGCATTACTTACTACTACCCTAAAGCTGACTGGGATTCTTTTCATGATTTTCTTTGTGACGGTCCTTGGGCTAATGTCCTTTCTCTCTCAGCCGATAAATGCGCCTCCTATGTAACCTCCTGAATTCAGGCAGGAATGGATGCTTTTATTCCTTCTTGTCAGTCAAGTCAAGCCTCATTCTACTCTATGGTTTTCACCCTCTTGTGCAGCTGCTATATCTAATCATAATCATTTTTTCATCTTTTTTAAAAAAACAACTCTCTTGAGAACAAACAACTATTTATTATTGCAAGAAATTGATGTAAAAAGGTGCTGTCAGATGCTAAGCTTCATTGTTTTCAGTTCACTAAACCTCGTATCTTATCTCAGAAGTTATGATCTAGAGACTTTTGGAAATTCTTCAACAGCATTGTTAACAAAGAAGGTCTAACATTCCATCTCTCCTGACAAAAAGTCTTCTCTTTTTGATTGCTTAGAACAGGCAGCCTATCTTGAATCTGATCTCACTTCTGTAACAGATTGGGGCTCACAGTGACTTGTAAATTTTAACTCTAACAAAACTCAGTTATTTACTGCAAACAACTATCGCAGTACTGTCAACATTCCTATATTAATGAATGGCAACCCTCTCACTGAGTCCTCTTATTTACAACTTCTTGGATTATCATTTACATCTGCTAAGGTTGCTTCTCTTTATTGTGCTTGCCATTTACTCTCTCCTGAATCCATTCTTTACTTTAAATCTCTTATTCGTTCTTGTATGGAATACTGTTGTCATATTTGGGCTGGTTTTTCTAACGTTAAGTAGTTAAAGCATTGCAAATTTTTTCAAATAATTTGCAATGCTTTAAGGACTTAATATTACTTTAATTTTTATGTATTTTATCATCATGAATGTAACTGATAAAACTAATAAAAAACAAGTGTGTTGATACCGAACCGAACCCAAAATTTAGTTGTTACCAAACCCAACCCAACCCAAACTGCGCTTAAGACTGAACCGAACTCAAACATTAGATATAACGGAACCGAACATGAACTTTAAAAGAAGGGTTCGATTCCCATCTCTAATTTTCATAATTATTCATATTGATTATCATATATGGCATCACAAAACATGGTATTTAGAGTACCATCTGATAAACTGTATGAAGCAAACAATAAAAATTTTGTGAAAATAGTTAAACTTAAGTGCTACTAGGAAGGAAATCCTTAAAAATATTCGGAAAGCCAAACATTACTCTATTATTGCAGATTGCACACTAGATGCCAGTCATCAGGAATGTCTAACTCTTATTGTACGATATCTAAACAATAAAATTCAGAAGTGGTCTACATCCGAGAGGGTTTCTTATTATTGTGGTATCATCATCAATAATAAAATTATTAATGATGATAACACAGGTTTGTAAATTTTTGAAATTTTCCTGATTTTTTTGATGTAATATATATTATAAGTTAAGAAACATATATAAACAAAAACTAATTTTACAGGTCATGGATTGGAGCAAAAAATTGTGGTTTAATTGAATAAAAATAAACTTCCATTTAAAAATGTGAAAGGTCAGACATTTGACAATGGTTTAAATATGAGAGCCAAAAATATTCCTTTAAAAAAAATTTTTTAGATAGAAATAAGCGAGCACCTTCTGTCTCTGTTCAACACATTTACTTTACCTTGTTGTAGTTGATTCTGTTGGATTGGAAATTGTAAAAGTCAGACTGGAAATTGTAACACCTGGTTCCAAAAAACGCTGGGGTGTTATAGAAGTGAAGTGCAGATCACTAACAGTTAAATCTATAATTGATACAAGATGGGAGTCATATCAGAGCTGTGAAAGTGATCAAGGAAAATATGCAATAAACTTATGAAGCGCTGCCTGTTACCAAGTTACCAAAAGTGATAGCAATGGAAAAATATCAAATTACCGGTCGAATCTATCGCTGCTAAAATGAATACTTAGAATTTATATGAGGAATTGTTATTTCGCATGATCTATTGAATCAAATAAACTACACTAACAAAATTATGCAGTCAAGTACATCTAATGTCAAAAATTCCATAAAAGCATTAAAACATACTGCAGCATTTTTGGAATCCAGTTACAATCAGGCTAAATTTGATGAGTATGTTTCCACAGCACTAGTTTTAGCAACAACTTTGGATTTAACATTTGAATTTACTGATCTATCAACTAAAATAGTCAGTAAGAAAAAATAGTTTTTGACATAGTTAAAGCTAACCAAGATCCTGTTTTGGATTCCAGATCAAAGTTAAAGAAAAATTTTTATGATATACTTTTCAGTCGTGCCATTAAATCTATGAAAGGGTGTTTTGAAGATTTTCAAACAACCATGTCACAGTTTCAGTTCTTATTTAAAATTCCAAATATTTCAGATATGTGAAGATATATTGAGATATAATTGTAATTTTTCGGAAGAAACTTCAACCCACAAAGTCAAAAAGGATATTTCTAGTGAAGAATTGATGACTGACCTTTGTTTGAAAAAAATCTACTACAAAAACAAAATCGCTAATAAAATAATTAACTTTTAATAAATAAAAAAATGAATTAAAGTGTGTTAAATAAAATTTAACACACTTTGATTCATTTATGCAAATGTGGAAAAAAAACAAAGAAATTTGTTTATATCAATCATTTTTTTAAATGTAATATTAAAATAATAAAAAATAATATTTATAATAATTAAGTAAATTATTGTAATAAATTAAAAAAATTCTAAAAAAATAAAAATTTAATTATTTAATATAAAAAAAATTACGAAAAAAAATAAATATTCCCTTATAGTAATAATAAAAAACAGTTAAATAATATTTTACACTTTTTGCTGTAATTAATATTACTGCAGTAATTTAAAAATGTCTTTAAATAAAAAAATATAAAGAGAATCTTTAAATTACAGATGAGGCTATCCTAGATACACTACAGATGAGGAGGCTACTTATGGGTATAACCCTCTCTCATCTCTCTAATTCTGAAACACGAACCTTGACGAACAAGGCCGTTGCGCGGAGAAACAAGTTGAGCGCGGTACTACCAGGGACATGGTGGGAATCGAACTCGGAACCTCTCGCTTATGAAGCGAGCGCTCTATCACTACACCACTACCGCATTAGTTATGAGTAACTACATAACTTTTTGTAAAATTATTCAATTTTCATAATTTTTTTGCGTTTTTCATACTGTATTAGCAAGGTTGAGATCAAACATGTATTTGTATTTAAATTCAGTAGTAATGGGCTAAATTGGCATATTTATATTTGTATTGTATTTGATTAAAAAGGAGTTTTTTATTAGTTTATATTTGTTAAAAGTTTTGCTTTTATTCTTCTAGTATTTTTATTATTTTTTTTAACTTTATTTTTTTATTATATCTTTTTTTCTTCTATAGAATACCATTTAATTAATATTTTGTTAAAAAAATATTACCAAATGAGAATGTTTCTTTTAAGTCTCATCAAACTTACTTACAGTCAATCAATTGAAATGCTTGCCAAGATAAGACATTTTGTAAATTTAGAAATACTTATGAGCATTTATCATGCCATCTTTGGATCGCACCTTAGGTATGTGTGTCAGATTTGGGGTAAAAAAAAATGTTCCTTAAACCAACTTGTTTCTCTTCAAAACAAAACCCATAAAATTATTTATTTTCAAAATTACTTATTTGACAATGTCTCTCTTCTAAATAAATTATCAAAAACTCTAAAGCTGAACGATGATATTACTCTTTTAAATTGTTTATTTGAATGGGTATATCTTCATGATACCCTTCCAATATCCTTGAGGAACTTTTTCTTTCAAATAAGTAACAAACGTTCCCCCTTCCTAAGGTCCTCTTCATGCAACAATGTCTTTGTAGAACATACTACAGGCTTGAACAGGAATGCCATGCGATCACACGCTGTAACTAACCATGCTTATAACTTTTTTTCTTTACAAAATGACCACAGCTGTTTTGATGTTTTAACAATTTAAATGCAATAAAAAAATCATTACGCTTTGAATAACTTTGATTCTTTGATCTTTTTTTTTATTTTACGCAAAGTCTTTAAATAAAACACAAAATTAATTATAACTATTGTTTAAAATAAAGACAATTTGTGTATATTAACAAAAAATGTTTTATTTAAATTTTTTTTTATGTAGGCATGTATTTTTTTTTTTTGATAAATTTAAACGTTTGAAAATATTTTTTCATGTATTTTTTAAAATCTTTTAAAATCTTTTTTTTTTAAAGTACTTTAAATTATGATTAAATTAAATCTTCCGTTTGCAATAAAATGATTGCTTTTTTGTTGTTGTTATTTTGTATCTATTTTTAAAAAGTTTAAAAGTTTTAAACTTGACTTACTAATCAGAGCATGAAATAATTAAAAAATACTATTTTAAAAAGACTTATTTTTTTAAACAATTTTTTACAACTTTTTGGAAAAAATGTTTACACAGTTTAAAATCACTATACTTTTTCTTTTCAATAACTTAAGTAAAATTTGTCTACTTATTAAATAATCAATAGAAGTAATTTGTAAAAACATATTGAGTAACTTTAATAAAATGTATCAAAATTTTTAAAGTAATTTATATAAATAAATGTATCAAAAGTTTTAAAGTAATTTATTTCATACGCAACTAAAAAAATAATTTTCGATTCAAGTTTCAGTTTTTTGATTATTATTTTGAAGCTTATATATTTTCTTTTTCATAAAAAAATTGTTTTTTTTTTATTAGTTTGTTTATATTTTTTGTAGTTTAAGTTTAGCTTAGCGTTTCTAATTCCAAAAAAATCATTTATTTGGTCAGCAGTAGCTTTCAATTACACATCATTCCTGTCCACACCTGATACTAGGACAATAAAATTTATAAAATAGCATCAATAAAAACACTATTAATATTCTTATTAAAAAATACTTTCTCTTATAACTTTTTTTTTAAACTTTTTTTATCTATTAAGATTCTCTAAACTTATCTACAGTCTTTTTGCCGTTCTTGTACAATGATTGTATGTGTATGTGCATATGCATGTGTGGGTATATGTAAGTGTATGCATATATATATATATATATATATATATATATATATATATATATATATATATAATATATATATATATATATATATATATATATATATATATATATATATATATATATATATATATATGTGTGTGTATTTGTATATGTATGTATGTGTGTATTATGTGTGTATAGCAAGCCTTCCCAGGAAGCGCATGCAGTTGCACGCCTTGTTCATCCACAATTATAGTAATTTTTTTAGACAAACTAACCACGGCAGTTTGCATTTTTTAACTTTTATTGAAATGCTTAAAAGCATTTAATAATGTACAGCTGTAAAAAACAAGGTGTTTTATAAGGGCTTGAATTCCTGTAATTGTATCATTGTGTAATTGTGTCAAACCTGAGCCTATTTTTAAAAGTTTTGAAATTTTTGGATTTTTATTACTTTTTTGTTTGCATGAAATATTTTAAGGTTTGATCATAGTCTAAAAGTTTTTAGAATATCAAAATTCTTTGGCAAAAGATATTCAAAAATTAAACCTGATCAGGCAAAACCTGTTATTAAATCTCTAAAGAGACACACATAGTATTTAGACCTAAATATTGTAAAGTATTATCTGGTTAAAAAAATGTACTAACATAGAATATTAGTATAACATAATGAAGAAGCTGTCTAAACTCTAATGCTTACAAATTACACCATTGAAAGAAAACAAGTTTAGTTTACTGAACTTCCTTATGTTCAATGAGACTCCACCAAGTCTCACTCCACTTATTGACATGAGTTAGTTAGCATGGTTTAAGACTCCAGCTGAGACAAGGGACCTAAATGATTATTACCTAAAATTTAAACAGTTTGTAAATAATCTTCAGGTAGTAAATGATTGTAGTGAGAGTACTATAAAACTAGTTCAACATTTTTTTATGTTTGTAATGTTTGTGACAAATTTCAAGTTATTTCACAAGCTTACTACATTTAAATTTAATAAATACTCCTTAATAAGTTTTGATCAATAAATTAGACAATGAGGAGAAAAGACAAAATACTTTTATTGTATCAAACAAATATAAGAGCAGAAGGTTGATTGACAAAAAAACTAATTATGTAAAGAACTCTTTTTTTAAAAATAAAAAAATTATAAAAATAACTAGTATTTTCAGAAACTAATTATATACATGGTTTTTAATTTTATTTAACATATTAGCCATTTTACTAAATAGAATACAAATATAACACAAAAATACTTGGAAAATGCATTTTTTAAACTTATATCTAATACTAAACTATAACTATATATATGTTACTAAAATATTGTAATAAATTATACTTAACATTGTATTTATATTTCTTTCTACTTGGTCAAACAACAATAAAAATAAAAATAAAATATATTTATAATGGGAACACTCCCCTCAGTTCATTCAAAAAAAAGGCAAAAAAGGGGCAAAAAATGACCTTTGGATCCATTGAGGAAAGTGATGGAGTGGTCCAATGATGAAAAAAAAAATTCAATAGTAATATCAAGGTTGGGGCACTTTATGGAAAGCAATGCTAGTTGAAAATCAAAAAAGTAGTTTTTTTGATTTTCAACTAACATTAAATCAGGGAGATGAATCTACTTATGGTGATGGTAACATTTATCAGGAGGATGAACCTACTGATGGTAAAACAAATTGTTGAAAAAGAAAAAAACTAGATAAGTGTTTTCATTAATTTATATATGTATGTATATATATATATATATATATATATATATATATATATATATATATATATATATATATATATATATATATATATATATATATATATATATATATATATATATATATATATATATATATATATATATACATATATATATATACATACATATATATATATATATATATATATATATATATATATATATATATATATATATATGTATGTATATATATATATACATATATATATATGTATATATATATATATATATATATATATATATATATATATATATATATATATATATATATATATATATATATATATATATATATATATATATATATATATATATATATATATATATTAGATACACCGAAATCGCGAGATCTGGAGCCAAAAAATATGCAGAAAAACAGAAGACAAAGTTTTTTGAACATTTTTTTAAGTAGCATCAAGGAAACATGCTTTTCTTGTGTTTCTTTTTAGAAACATATATAAACTTAGATTGCTTCTGAAAAAAAGAAGAGTTTACCTTGATTTATATGTGACTTTTTTATATGGTTACTATAATTATTTATTAACTTTATTGCTCATGAAAAATTTTGTTGATGTTCTCATGGTAAGATGTTGTCAAATAAAAGTTTGGTTATTTTTAAAGCTAATCTGCTAAGTTTTCTACACTAATTTTCTTTTTACCTGCCAAATTTCATCAAAAAATAATGTGTTGCAGATAGCTTACAAGGTGTCGCACTTTTGGTACCTAAATTCCGTTTTCCTGAACTCAGTAACTGGATATTGGGTTGGGGGGTGAGATGTTTTGATTGTTAAAGCAATTATATTTGATTTACATTTTTAGCATTTGGATGCAAAAGTTTTTTCAGCTTTGAAATGAATTTAAACATTAAACAAAAATTTTGTTATTAACTTACTTATTCCTTACTTTATTGATTTTTTTAAAATTTACTACATATATAATATTTATAATTCTGTAAATTGTTAAAAAATAATAATTTAATTCTTTGTTTACTTTTACATTTATGGTTTCTAAAATTTTATTTGAATTACTGAGATTGCAAAACTAATTTGTTGATCTTACCAATACTTGTTGTACAAGGTTTGTATATTATTTAATCTTTTATTTATTTATTTTTAATAGCAGTTTTCCTATTAGCAATTTTTTTTATCTTTATCTGTTTAACAGTTTATAATAAGTTATTAAAGTGTTATATAAAAATATATTAAAATTTTTATTTTCTATAATTGTAATTAAACTACAGTTGTAGTAATACTATATGAACAATATGTTACTATTTTCAGGAAGAATGGGCCCTCAAAAGGGAAGTATGTTTTGTGGACCAGTGAAAGAGTATTTAACTTCAAACTTTGTTTTACATGATGAAATAAATACATTCATTAAAAATGGGCATGTTATTTATTCACTAACAATGGTGAGTCTTTAGTTAAAACCTGTAAACAAGTTAATGAGTTATGTAGCTTCAACATTAGTAAAAATCAACTAAGTAATATTGTTACAATATCAAAAAATGGATTGGAAATTATTCTTGTGATTCTAAAAATTTCATTGCATTTTGTAATGAGCCATTTTCATGCCATGCACCAATCTAGACAATGGGACCTGTGCATCTTAATCCTAGTAGTTCGTTGGTTTCTATACCAGTTGAATCATCCTGGGAAAGCGCTATGATTTTACTTCTAGTTAATAGTGCTTCCTCTTTTGTTAGTGGTATAGAAAGTGAAACAAGTAATAAGGTTTCACAAGAAAAGCTCACTCCTAAGAATAAAAAACTCATTATTAAGTTATCATATTTATCTTCTCAATTAGCAAGTTCCTCCAGAGACCATCGGAAAAAAATAGCTCTAGTGAGTGCTAAACTTGATAGTAAGACTTATGAATTAAAAGTTTGCAGACAGAGTGTCAAGAGTAAAGAAGTCATTATTAGAACTTTAAGGGCAGAAGTTAGAGACAATAAAAAACAAATAAAAACAGATCATTGCAGTAAGATAATTCGTAAACTGAAAGCTATAACAAAAACATTAAAAGTAAAAGAAAGAAAAAACTTAATTCAAATAAAAGAAAATCATAATGCTTATATTGAGGCAAATAAAATGTTGATTGCTCAAATAGAAAACGATATGGTCCAGGTAAAAGAAGGAAAAATTCTAAATGTTAATATGTCAGAGGATAAAAAGACTTACCCTTTACAAATGAAGATGATAATTTATAGCATGTTATTGGCTAATGTTCCAACTGGTAACATTCAATTTTTAATTAGAAAAATTGGGCAATATTTGGGTGTTACCTTTACTGATATTCCTCATCGTTTTACTATTGAGAAAATGGCTCGTGAGCTAGCAACTATAGCAGAATTACAATCAGCAGAATGGGCTATACATAATTCTCATCTTACTCTAGGATTGGATGCAACAACACAAGATGGTGTTCATATTAACACTATTTACCTTACATGTAAAAATAACTGTCAGGTCATTGCTCTAGACCAGTTACCAGGCGGAACAGCAATTGATTATGAAAGCCATATATGTTTTGCAGTTGATCATTTAGCTTTTGTTTACTCAGACTTTCACTTTCTCCCATTTAATGAATCTTGTAGTGCAATCATCTCAAATATATCAAACATAATGTCTGATAGTTTCAGTTAACCATCTTACCATTACTAAATTATGTGATACCTGGCGGAAGAACCTGATTGAGCTAAACTGCCATTTGCATCCACTAGACACAACTGCCATTTCATGTCGCAAGGCCTTGATCTCTAGAATCTCTAGAATTCGATCACTGCAAATTGTTTGGAAGTGATTGTATGGCAGTCAAAATTGTTTTAGTTATAAACAAGATGAGGTTTAAAGATGTCAAAGGTGATCCACAAGGGTTTGTAAATTTTTTAGACAATAACAAACTGCCTCGAGGTATAATCCAAGGCATCCTGGAAACTGTGTTCACATTCTTTTTAATACTTGTTTTATTTTTATGAAAAACTATACTAATTTTCTATATTATCTGACCACTGGAACAGTAAATGGTGTCAGTTTACGACCAATTTTACGAGCAGCTTTTTGTAATGCAACTGCTATAAAAAAATAGGAGTGCTTGTGCTATTTAGTAAACTTCTCACTGGACCATGGATGACAACATTTAATGTATCAGCCAAGGATGCCAGTTTTGATCATGTCACTGGTATCCAGGTTGTAAAAAATATTTTGAGAAAAATTACTAATTGCAAATCTAATCCCACTGCACTTTTTAGCAGAAAAAAAGATTTATTGGTAATAAACTTTCCCCCAACATTTTAAATACAATAATAACTTTATGCCCTGTTGATGACCAACTTGCTGAAATGACTTCTGCTTGTCTTAAAGCAGTGGAGAATGCCTTGGCTCAACAATATAAGAGATATTTCTCTCTTTCAATTACAGATACACTCAAGGAGGAGACAGCAAGTGCAAGACTTCACAATAAAGAATTAGTGAAGAATTAATTGGTATGTTTAGTGATGCCCTAATGCAACAATTTGTTATATATCAAGCAAATTAAGATCCAAAAAGAATAGAACTATAGATTATTTAGATAATCTTGAAGAGTTAGATAGAGAAAAGGTAGTTAAGTGGTCTATTTACATGGCACATAAAAAAAGAATGAAAACCTGATTAATACATAATAACATTCGAGCAAAGATTACTAATAGACAGACATTTAAATGCAAAAAAATGGGTGAAAAACAAAAAAGAAACTTAGAACGCAAGTTGTTTGCATTAACTATCAGCGAAATGATGAATATATATATAAACACTTATCTGCCAAACAACTTGATGATCTAGATGATATTATGTCTGAAAGAATTGTTGGCAGAAAACTCTTGTGCATTCACTATCATACCATTCATTGTCACGAATGGTACGATAGTGAATGGGCAAAGTCTGTCATCTATGATGGTAGAGTAGAAAAATTAAACAAGAGACAACAGAATTTACACTATTTCTAATTGGAAACAAGATGAAACTGATTATGAAGCAGTTGAACATAAGATTAAAAAAATCCAACTCACTGCTGATGTTGTATTAGGAGAATTAATATTTCTTTAATTTGAATTTGAAAATAATATATATGCTACACCTCAAGTTTTGTAGCTTGCAAAAAGGTCCTGCAAGATTTGTGGCTTGCAAATAGGTGCAGCAGGTTTTGTGGTTTACAAATTATTACCAAAAGTTTTGTGGCTTGCAATTAGGTACAGCAAGTTTTGTGGCTTGCAATTAGGTACAGCAAGTTTTATGGCTTGCAAATTAGTATTGCAAGTTAAAAAATAACTACATGATTTTTACTACTAAAAATTTCATGCATTTAGCAATCATCAGGTAAAAAATACCTGATGATTGCTAAACGCATGAAACTTTTAGTAGTAAAAATCATGTAGTTATTTTTTTTAATCTCGTCAAAAAATCAATTATATAGCTCTGATATCATTCATCGAGCACTCTTGCTGAATATATGCTCACAGCAAAATTAAACATTTATATATATATATATATATATATATATATATATATATATATATATATATATATATATATATATATATATATATATATATATATATACATACATACATATATATATATATATATATATATATATATATATATATATATATATATATTATATATATATATATATATATATATATGCATGTGTGTATTTGTCATAAAAATGTTTGAATGTGTATATTGATATATTTAAATATACCATTGTTATTATTATAATTATTATTATTGTTATTACCTTTATTTTTATTAATATCATAATTTTTAATAATACCAATTTTTTTTATTAATATCATTATTTTTATCAATACAATTATTTTTATAGTTATTAATACCACTTTTATTATTATGGTTATTATTAATGTTTTTATTATTGTTAATGTTATGATTTTTAGAGTTACTACTATTTATTATTAATATCATTATTATTAGGTGTTTACGCATCATTAGTAATTATACTATTGGCAAACATCCTTGAATTGTAAGATCATGTAATTCAGAATATATTGATTGATTGATTGCACAATCAATCAGATATGATATAATATTTGGTTACCTAACTGTTGTTCATATGCGCATTAAAGAAATCAACAGCAAAGAAGAATTTGTTGCATGTACAGATGATTTACTAAATTTAGCAGGTGTGCATGCTGCTGTGTATTCTGTTACATTTTTTAGAACTATGAAGCAGTTATTCACATATTTCTTTTTGTTGACTTATCACTGGGATGATTTGACTTCCACCACTGGCCAGCGTGCCAAATGCATAATGGAAACACAATGGAGTGCAAAGTTAGTATTTTGAAAAAAAAATTACTAAAAAATCTTAAATGCTGTGGAGCAGGTAATTTGTGAAGTTAAATGCTGATGGTTGCGTTGCAATTGTTTTTGCTTTTGTGTTTTCTCAGATTGTGGGAGTTGATCTTTCAGGAATAAATGATACACAGATTTACCTCCAAACAAAAAGATTGAACATACAACAATGTGATATTAAACTAGAAGCTTTAAAATGATTTTAAACAGATAAAAGAGATCAATCAGTTAATAAATGAGTCATTTATGAAAAGTAAAGAAATTTATGATAATCTGAGCCTAATCATGGATCATCAATCTAGAAAAAAAGAAAGAAGGGAAAAATCAAATTGTCACATGTAAATAAGGTAATAAGAAAAATCTTTTCGTCCCTTGAGAGAGTGATCCAAAAAATTGTTACATGACTTGAACAGCTTTATGTACTATATGCTATTTTAACTCCATTAAGACTTTTGAATGATAAATACAAATCTCAACTTTTTGGGTCATAACCATAATGACATTGATGAAAAAGTGTTTTAAAAAGAAAAGACTTAAAAGTTCTATATCTCTTACTAGATCAAATGACAAAACAAAAACATGAATAGTTGGTGGTCCACTTGAACTCTTACAGTTCCTTCCAAATTACAGTATTGAAAACTCAGTTCCTAATATCGTTATACTTACAACAAGTTTTTCTTAGAATTGATGTAAGTGTGGCTAGTTGTGAGAGAAGTTTTTCAAAACTAAAATTGATAAAAATTATTTTGCAGTGCAAATCAGATTCTGCCCCGTGCAGCATAAATCCTTGCTATGCCACTGATTTTTTTATACCTAAAATACAAATATTTGTATTTGTATTAGGAAAATGTTGATTACATATATTTGTATTTGAATTTGTATTTTGATATCTAAAATTAATGCATTTGTATTTGTATTTGATCAAATGTATTTGACCTCAATCCTGTATAATAAAGCTCTTTCAAATGATGTATAACAATCTAGTAATTATTCATTTAAAAAATACTGTGTGACATACCTTATAATATAAGGTATGTATTTAGGAACTTTAAGTTTAAAATTTAAGTTTACGACTTTTAATAATGCAAGTATCAATATAAGTTATATTGATACATTGATTATATTTAGCAAATAAAAAACAAAAGAAATACGTTCAAAAATTCAGCCTAAAACCACAGTTTAAAGGAAAATTTATTTAAAAATAACACTGGCACAAGGAGTAAAAGTTTTTTAAAAAAGCAAAGGGATTAAACATAATAACATTTAAAAAAGATTTTTACTTTCACTTTTAATAACAGTAGTGTAGTTTTAATTTTTACCTCAAAAAAAAAAACAATTAAGGAACCAACATAAAGATATTGACATACTGCTTCCAGCTGCTAAATCTAGCTGTCAAAAATCCTAAAAAATATTCGGCTATTCGAGTTATGATTTGAATTTAAACCTTTAGCTTTTATAATAAATTTATTTTAGCATCATTTCATTTAGCTCACGTTGATTTGTTTACCTTTTTTTTTTTTTTTTTTTGCGTTTTTCCAAGCCTGCGCCTGAGCGTGCGCCTGTGGGCATTTACACATAGCAGTGAAGAACCCAGAATTTTTTTTTTTTCTTTGGGGGGGGGGGGGGAGAACTTGTTAATATAAAAGAATGAAAGTGTTTTGACAAATCTGTTATAAGAAACGCAATCAGCACTGTAACCAATAGAGATAACTCACTAACACAAGCTAGAATTTGTGGTAATCTGGCTAAATCGGAGTTTCGTGTGTCTCAGACGTTTGTTTCTAGGCAACTTGAAGTAATGAAAATAACAAAAAAAAATTTATCACTGCTTCCACAAGAAAAAAAAAATAAAAGAACTCATGATTTAAGACAGTGATTATCGACATAAAAGTTAGTTTTTTTGGATGAAATGGATATGCTCTAATAAACACGAAAGCATATAAAACGGTTTCAGCTAACAGAGGACAAAGTATAAGCTTTATTTCAATTACATGGATAATTGGATACGAGGCAACATGTTGTGTTTATAACGGTGATCGTCTCATTGATTTTTTTAATTTTAATTTTTTAATTTTGATATATAGGTGCCCCAAGAAGTCCTAACGGTCTTGCCACAGTACACCGCGGAAATGCATTTAACTAGGAAGTTCACGCCTCCTTTCCTACCATGACGCGAATATATGTCTAAAGTTCGTTTCGAACCTGGATCTCCTGCTTCTTAAGCAAGTGCTCTAACCAATGCGCCACGGCCGCAGATTTTATAAACAGAACACTATTATCATATTTTATTCAAAATAGAGATTGTATTTTAATAATGGATAATTGTCGGTTTCAGCAATGATCTAATATTTTGAAAATAATAAATAAAAACAACATATTGTATAAATTTCTCCCACCTTGTTCCCCTCACCTTAATCCCATTGAAGAATTTTTCGGTGCAGGCAGCTATAAAAATTCGTCCATTACCTAAAAATCGTGAAAAAATAAAAAAACAGTGTTCGAGGTTTAATAAACGGCCGGCTAAGGAATTGTATTAATAATTATGATAGAGTTTCTTGCCTATTACCTAATGCGTTGGCAAGAAATGAGTTTATTTAATAAGTAAACTATTTGATTAGCTGATAAAATGCAAATGTAATTAAATCAAAACAAGAAAATATTAATAAGAAAATATGAAATTAAAATAAGAAATAGGAAAAACTCCGTTATTTATTAAATAAACTGATTCCTTGAGTTTAAAATGCCTGCCACCAAGCTTATATTATAACTTTTTTTTAAAATTTAAAAAATTTTTCTTTATAATTTCTTTTTTTGATTTTCTCATTTTAATTTATATTTCTGTATAAAATAATTTATATTTCCGCATAAAATAGTTTATATTTTCGCATAAAATAATTTATATTACCGCATAAGTTAATTTACATTACCGCATAACCCTGTAAGTTGAGAATGTTTTGTCCACTTGTTGCTCTCACGATTAGGGCAGGGGAAAAAACCTTGGGGGTTTTGGTTCCTAGGCTCCGATCATCGCAAATATTTGCAAAAAAGAATCCTTATTTGACATAAGTATAAATATATGAATGTTAGAAGTTTGCTCCTTGTCAGGAAGTTTGCTTTTTTAAACACCTAAAAATGCTGGATTTTATTTCTTTTTTTTTTTTTAATATTATTTGCAATTTACATAATCTTTTTTCTGTATTTTTCATCAACAAAATTGTTAATCGATGAGTGTAAATCAATTGACTTCATTTTATCTGCGTTACTTTATAATAATGCAAAATTATTTAACTTTAATTGCGACGTAGTTGATCCGAAATTATTTTTGTTGATTTTAATTTTGAAATTGATCTTACTCCAGGGCAGTTGGATATCATGAAGTATATAAATATTCTAAGAATAATCTCAGTATTCGAAAATGCAGCTGTCTTTTTTCTTTTCTTTGATTGTTCAAATATAGGTGTAGATATAATGTAGATTCAAATATAGGTGTAGATGTTCAATTTCTGCATATTTTTTTTTTTTTTTGTCAATGTCTTCTGTGTAGTATACCACCAGATGATCAACACAAATCTTCGGTTTATCTTTATTGATTCTATGATTCTAATGTCTATTAAAAATTTGAATTTGTCACTCAATTCCTGATAGCATTAAGGCCTTTTTTTAAATTCGTATTATAACTATTGATGATTTATAAAATGTTTTAAACTCTTCACGTAGACTTAATTGAGGTTCTTCTGATCAAATTTCACCTAAAAACGGCCTTTTGTAATAATCTGCGTTTGGTAACAGTAATTTCGCATCTTTTTGTATTAAATTAAATGTGTTAATTAATCCAAAAAGATAATCCCCAAGAAATGAATAAAGTTCAGAACATGTATCCAAAGTAATAGTTGCACTTTGCAATGATTTGGAAACAGTATTCATTCGTTGTAAAATTTTATAAAACATATTTTTTTTATAAAGCAAAATTTTAAAGTATCAGTTTTCGATAGTAAATTTCCAGCAACAGCGCTTTCTTTTGTTTCAAAATTTTTACTCTCATTAACTGTGAGCAATGCTTCCATCAATTTATTGCAGTTCTGATAAACAGTTTTGATCAATTCAGCATAAGCGCTCTATCGAGTATTCGATAGTGGTAATGAGTATTAGATAGTGTTATCAATGAACTGATTACGAACTGTTTTAAATCATTTTATAGCTTTGTAAAAATAGACAAAAAATTGTGCATTTTTTAAACAATACTGAAAAAAAAGATTTCCTTGATTCAGCAATTTACAGCAAACTTTTCTACTAAGTTAAGAGAATGACCTAAACAAAAGTTTTCCAGGTTATTTAACTTCAAAATTCTAGTTTTCATGCCTTTCTATTTTCCAGTCGCTTGAGTTATCGTACTTTACATCTAAAAAGTCAACGGTTGCATTTTCTTAATTTTCCCCTGTGTGATTATTGATGTAGTTGAAGTTGACAAGTCCTTCAATTAGCTTATTAGAATTTGTATCAATGTACCTTATAACCACACATAGTTGATCTTGGTGACTCGCATCAGTTGTCGAATCTACTGATAATCCATAATACTTAGATTTTAGAACATCGTTGCTGATTGATTATAAAACCTTTCTTGCCATCAATACAATTAATTCATCAAATGTAATTTTTGAAAGGTAGTTGTTTGGCCAATAAAGAACCAAACTGTGCAATCAACTATGCAATCTAGTAGCTCAATAAAATTCCCGTTGCTCTCAGACCCAAACTTTTTTATTTGAACCTCTAAAAGCTAAATTTCTTTTAATTAATGTAAAAATTACAGCTGTAACTCTGCTTAGAACTTCTCTCCAGCAGTTTTTCACTTTTATTTTGAAGATGATCATTTAAACAAAAATTTTTTTTTTTTTTTTGTGAAAGTTTGATAAAGATGGTTTTCTGTGGTCTGATGAGTTCTCACCGCCTTGAATTAATGCCACAAAATTATACCAATCTTTGTATCCCGTTGAAGCTAAATCAAGTTTTGCGGGTTCAAAAAGCTTGCAGATAAAATAGAAGGCACAACCATATGCTGAGAAATATATGAGCCATTCTCAATTAAACGTTTCATAGTTTATATTTTTTCCCAAAAACAAGCTTTTTAACCAATTTGATTGCGATTTTGATACCCCATTTAAGAGAATATAAAGTCATAATTTGCTTTTTGACATTTTGACGGACCTATTCTTTATCCAAAAATTGCATATCTTCAGCTGAAAAGTTATTCCAAAGGCCTAGATCACATTTCCTATCCAATGGCAAGTCGATAAGGAAATAGACCCTCTCCTTGAGTTCTGAATGTTAGTTTAAAGTTTGAGTCCAACATATTTCCTTCTTCACTTATGCTAGAGTTTGCAAGATTAGCTGAAGTTGGTGAATTAGCATGACATTCTGTTTTCCATAGAAAACTATAAGGTTTTTGATGTTTTCTTTTATTTCTGCTTCCTTTTTTTTTTTTTTTTTGGAGATCCACTTTAATAAGTTTTTAAGGAGATTCTTCCCATTTCTGTTTAAATTTTCTGAAAAAGAACACATTTTATTTATTTAATTGTTACTTTTGACGAGCAATGATAGAACGCCACTTTTATGTAGGCGACATAGCTTATCAAACGTTTGTTAAAAATAAATAAAAAAGCAAAAGTAAAAAAATTATTATTACTTTCTTTGCAGCGTGTTTAATTACGTTACTTAAAAGTGTGCAAAGTTTTACACAAAGTAAACGCACTTTAAAAGGTAAAAGATTACTACATCTGTCCAACAACATCTGTGGAGTAGTCCATGATCATCTGTACACTTTTGTCCCATATCAACTGTACTTTTTTTACTCCAACAACATCTGTCCGATAATATCAGGAAGTTTAATGTCCCCTAAAAACATCATTAGAAAGATGTAACTTAAAAAATAACATCTTTAAGAACTTCCTCTAGATGTAATTACATCTGAAAAAATTCATATATGTAACTACATCTGGTTTAAAAAATACATTATTATTTAATAATATTTTCCTGTAATTTAATTTCATCTGAAAAAAATCCTATAGTTTTTTTTTTTAATTTAACAATAATTGAAAAGAACTAAATTTGTAGAATCCACAGATGTAATGGCACAGATATGATTATTTTTAACATAACTGTAAAGATGTAACTACTTATGTAAAATTAATACATTTATTCCCCAGATGTTTAGACAACAATGAAATTTCAGATGACGATACACAGATGTTGTTATATCTCATTATATTTACAGATATTGTTGTTAGACGTAGCAAAAACTGATGTTGTTATTAAATATATGTGGCATTTTTGATCTTTAATATGTGTGATGTTTTCTATCTATAGCCCATATGAGATTTACCATAAAGGAAATTACAGTAAATTTCTGAAAAAAATTAAATGTTGAAAAATGAATTTATCTTAAAAGAATTGCATTAATAAAATACATTGAAGTTAATTATTAAAAATATTTTTTGATCTTTTTGCTATTTAAACACTATCTTTTGTATCTTGACTTTATGAACTAAATCGCCATGCCTCGTTCAATGACAGAATTTTTAGAATCTTTTAGAGTTCACAAATATTTTCTGAATATAAAAAAAATAAATATTAATGAATACAATTCTGCAAAACAACTTTAATCAACCTATATTGAAATTAAATTTTCTTAAATTTTAACTTTTGCTTATAACAGATCAAAATAACTTAGATCTAATCTTAATAACCTCAACTTGAAGTTTCATGTTCAATACTTAACAACCAAAACCTAACTCTAAAAATCTCAGTTGAGAATAATTAAGTATAAATTAACAAATAAATTATGCTAAATAATGTTAAAGTGACGTTATAAGAGTATAACCAACATTATATTGGTAAAGTATAACATTTAACTTTTAACAATTCTTTTTTTTACTTTATTTATTATTATATTAGTATTTTTAGAAATAGAATCTAGTTAATAATTTAAATGGTCAGTTTACATACACCCATGTATACAGGTACATATACACATGTATACAGGTAAATTTACACATGTATACAGATAAAAGAAAGTTGTTAATTTATTACTCATGATGACGAGTTTGATGAGTTTATACCTAAAACATCCTGAAGTTACTCCAGTGTATGCTTGGATGCCACAAGGTTCCAACCTTAGTCCTGTATTTTTTTTAATTCTTTAATAAAAAAAATATACCTAATGACAATATTATACTTAGTGTAGCTTTATTTGCTATTGTTATTACAACAAAACTCCAGTCTTGACAAAACATTGTTACCTTTTGATTGCTTATGACAGGTAGCTTAACTTGTTTCTAAAACTGCTTGGGGCTTATTAATTATTAGCAATGGATGGCAAGTTAAAACCAAACAAAACTCAGTTATTTACAGCTGATAATTATTGTAATGTAGCAATACTGTTGATATTACTATATTGATAAATAACAACACTCTTATAAGTCTTCTAGTTTAAATCTTCACAGATTATTTTTTAGTATTGACCTCTCATGGAAACATCATATAAAATCGATTGCAAAGTTAGTATCTGCTAAGGTATATGTTTAGGTAAATGATCATTATTAGCATTAAACAACTGAGTTTTTTTTGAGTTCTGTTGCACACAAGGTCTAAATATGTTTTGCAAACGTAGTTAAACATGTTCTAGATTCGAAGGTTGACCTCTGTCCGATCGTTGTAAGGTTGCATTTTTTTGTTTTTTTTACAAACACTGCCATGGTAGTGCTATCAATAAACAAGCTAACCAAATCTCAATAACCAATAATTTACCAATAAACAAGCAACCAAATCTCTTTCTAGATCAATCAAAACTCAATCTTGCATGAGTCGTTTATCAGCAAAGTTGCATTCTTTTATTGTTCATTCTCTTTCATGCTCAAAAAACTTTTATTTATCTAGCTTTTGGTTAAAAAAAGTTCATTAGCAAGTATAAATTTAAGTGTTAAATAAAAAATTTTTCTTATTCACAATTATGCAGCAACACAACTATCATATATTGGGAGTTGGATTCGATAAAAGCGATAAAAACACAAAGTAGAGTAGAAACAAAAATTTTAGAGTAAAGTGACAATATCCTTGCCAATTGGAAATCTCTGTTTTATGTTAGCATTTAAATTTGCTTTAGATATTTGATAGCAAAGAATATAAATTGAAATTAAGTTGTAATTCGATTGCCAAGTATTTACCCAGTAACTTAAAAAGCGTAAAACCGTTAATGGGAATCTAAGTTTAAAAAGTGCCTAAATTGAGATAGTTGTTAAATTATAAATTAAAACAAAACATGTAGGCAAAAATAGATATACTAACTTTACAACGATTTATACACAGAATGCAATAAGCGAATATCTTAAGTTAAGTTAACCTACATAGTCTTCACTTCTTTTATTATTTTAAAATACGGCATTACGTCTACAAAATTAGGAAATATTCATTTCAAATGGTAATAAGAAGTCGCGAATCGTGTCCGTCAATAGATCCAGGGCATGTACGGTGGATAAAAGGTAATTTATATGTTAAAGAAAATTGTATAATAATAGCCATAATTGTTACACATTATGGCACTGAAAGGTTTTTGAGTATATAAGATTGCAAACCTTTAAGATATGCATTGTGGCGACAACTGTTAAGCTCATACGGAAATTTTGCCTTAGTTCAAATTCACCGTCTTATCTTTTGTGATCGAGGAGTGCTGTTTGAAATATTAACAAACAAGGAGGCGGTATTTAAGAATGAAGAAATGAGAAGTTTACTTGATATTTACGAGTACGTGTTGTGTTTTGAGTCGCTTATTACCCTGAAGGAAATGGAATAGTAGAAAAAAACTATTGCACAATAGAAAGAATAGCAGAATAATCAAAAGTATCGAAACAGTAAATTGGTACAATATTGTTGTCGACAAAAATGACCAATGTAAAAAATACATAGGTATTATATTGGTATCAAATGAAAAAGAAATCTTCTAGCAAAAAATGGCAAAAACGAAAAATTTAATGATGACGACAAGGTTTGGTTAAAACTACTTAGTGCAAAATGTCATACCAAGTGGAAGCCAGCGTTAAAAGCCAAAAGATGTTTCAAAACAAATTATTTAAATATCTTTTTTTAAGTTGATGGAGTTCCGCGTCGTGACGATAAAAAAGTTGCAGGTTAGAGTTTTTGAAAAACAGTGAAGACGAAAGTAAAGATGTGTCCGAAGCAACATTGAAGTGAAAAATATTTTTCAAGAAACTCGTCTTCGAAACGAAGTGATGCATCTTCGAAAACGAAGCAATGCATGTCTAAAAAATATATCGGTTACTTCTTGTATCACCCTTAAGAATTAAGGAGGAATGTGATTATATTACGTAAAGTACTAGAATATTCTTTGATGACAAGTAGATTGTAGTTTAAGTGTAGAGTATATTTAAGCAGATTGTAATTTAAGTGACTTTCAAAATGATAACTAATGTAAATATTTAAAATGATAATTATTGTAAATATTTTTGTACGGTTAAAGTGTAATAAAAATATGTTTACGCGGATTACTGTTTTTATTAATTTTGCTCTAGCACTCCATCTAGTTTTTGAAAAGTTGCTGGTTGAATAAAATAATTTTATATCAGATAACTTACATTTTGAATGGAATAACTCTTTGAACTAGATAAAAAAAACAAAAACATGGATATCATATTGTTTGCAAAATCGTCAAAAACAGTCTAATTTTTTCTGTTTCTTATTTAATCTTTTCAGCAATTCTGAGCCTAGGTTTATTTAATTTTTATGGTTGGGTTATGTTGGGATATTATTATAATAATTCGATTAAGTTTACTGTTTTCTTCATTTGCATATCTGCAAAACGCATAACCTTGACGCGCTAAAGTACAAAAAGTATCCAGTAATACAGTAATCACTTCTATATGAAAATTTTTTTATGTTTACATCAATTGCCCTTTCTCTGTTTTCCCTGTTGAGAATACAGCCAGTATAGTTGACAGGGAAATTACAGCCAATATAGTTGACAGGGAAAATATAGCCAATATAGTTTGAGGAAATCAAAATATAATTCCATCTCTCTGATTGGTTTAAGATAAATACATGTGATAACATTGAGAAAACCGAATGGATTTCTGAAGAAATCTCTAAACATTGATAAAACCAAGTGGATTTTTTTCCCACCGACTACAAAAAACACCTACTGTCGAAAGACATGCCTTGTCTTTTTATAGATAGTATACAGTTTCATAAATTTCTTAGGTATTTATAGCGATGAAAATCTTTCTTGGAAAAAATATATCGAAAATTTGTGCGGTAAAATATCAGAGAGTATTGGAATATTATACAAAGCAAGAAGCATTCTAGATAAACATACTTTAATTCAACTATATCATTCGTTTATTCATTGTCACTTAAACTATGCGAATATTTATTCATTGCTACTTAAACTATGTGAATATTCATTCGTTGCCACTTAAACTATATGAATATTTATTCATTGTCACTTAAACTATGTGAATATTTATTCATTGCCACTTAAACTATGCAAATGTTGTAAAGATTGCGGGGGTAGTTTAACTAAAAATAAACTTGAGCCTCTGTATCGTCAATAAAAACATGTTGCATGCCTTATTAATTTTAAGGATCGTTTTACTCATGCCATGCTTTTCATAATTAATATGAAAAGTTTTAATATAATTTTAATTTAATATTTTAAATGTTATTTGAAATAAAGCATATTAAAAAAAATCTTTTTTTAATATGCTTCATTTCAAAAGGTGTTTACAACAATGTTATACTTTATTCCACCTTTGTGTTTTGATAATGTAATTTTAATTGTCGCTTGTTTTTCATTTTCTATATGTTGCAGTATTTATTTAAACGTATTAAAAGCAGATTTAAGCTTTTTTCAGCGGTTCTCGGTGACAAGATAATCCGATCTTGTTCGAGTCCTCGCGTTCTTGGTATTTTAAATTTATTACTAGCTATTTTATTTTATAACGACATTATTACTTTTTCTTTGAAAAATGTACTTATGCAGTGATATAATTGTAAACAAGAACGAAGAAAAAAAAAGAATTTCTCTAACAGAAAGACACTATATATATATATATATATATATATATATATATATATATATATATATATATATATATATATATATATATATATATATATATATATATATATATCAAGGCCGTAACGTGAAATTTTTTATGAAGGGGTCGTTTTTGAAAAAAAAGGCAGTTTTAAAACACCTAACAAATATCATACTAAATTTAATTAATAAAATTTTTACGAAACATAGCTATATTTGTGTAAACAATGTTTACATAAACGAATTTATTGTTCTCTGAATATTTTTTCTATTTTTATACTGCATAGCCCTAGTAGCAAGCAACATTGGCGCAATGTTGGTACAATATTGATCTCAATATTGGCTAAATATTGTTAACAATATTGCAGCAATATAAAATGTCCACATTTTGATATATATAGCCAATACTGATTTACAATATTGGCTATATATATATATATATATATATATATATATATATATATATATATATATATATATATATATATATATATATATATATATATATATATATATATATATATGGCTATTTCCACGATGGAAGAGATAAATTTCGTGTTTAAAAATATCTTTTTTCAAAAGGTTTTGTTTCTTTAAATATAGTTTAAACACCTTAAAATTATTGTTAAAATAAATTTTGAGTAGAAAATGTTTGAACCGAGTAGATAAATTTGATGAATGTTAGCAACTGTTTGTTCTTTTTATTATTCGAAAAAGTGAGTAAAATTTGAGTGCGAGTTATTGCAATATTTTAAACAAAACATATCCATATTTTTGTTTAGAAAGAATCTTTGAGATTACATATATGTCTTGAGTAAAAAAAATTTTACTCTTTAAAAATAATTCAAGTGTTTTTTTGTCACATACACATCTGCAAAAATTACGTTGCGTCACTGAACTAAAAGCTAAAAAAGTTTAATTATCGCAATGAAATTATGCTTTATGGCGATGTTTTTTTAGAAATTATATATTTTAATGTAAACTTTTAATCATTACTAAAAAAAAAATTGGTCAAAGAGCATTGTATTATCATATAGTTATAGTTTAAAAGCTGATGCGTCACTGAACCCACCGACGGGATAATTAGCGTTTTATACAATAACGCGGTAAGGAAGTCAAAATATCATCCAAAAGTTCAGATTTCGTTGTGGGTTTTCAAATTTTTCAAATTCGAGTAAATTTTTGCATTGTAGTATTGTAAAGGGCTATTAGTAAGTATTAGTAAACTTTTGGATTTATGTTTACATTTTCTTATAAAGTTGTAAATTTTTAAGAAATGGAATCAAAATTAGAAGTAAAAAAAAAAACGTTTTGCATAATACCAAGCTAATTATGTTTCTCGGAATGCTGATAAAAAGAAAGAAATGTCCAGAGTTAGATCTAAGAGATATCGAGAAAAATTGAAAGCCGATCCTAATAAAAAAGCAGCTTATGCTGCTAAAGCAAAATTAAGAGTTTTAAAAAGTCGCGCTTTAAAAAGAAAACTTTTAAATCAATATCAAAGACCAAGCTCATCTTTTAAAAACGTTCAACAAAGAGGAAAAGCATTGAAAAAAGTTTTAAAAGCACTACTAACCTCAAAGGAGAAACAATCTGAAATTCTTTCTATTCTTTCAAATAGCTCTGCTTGTAAAGATAATACGGGTCTACCTCCAGCATGTTCAAAGCTGTATGGTCTTTCTAAAAGCGATGTTTTAGCAGTTGTAAACTTTTATAATGAAGATGAAGTTTCCCAAATATCACTAAACAAAAAATATGTCACTCGAATTCAATTATCTGACGGAAAAGCAAACAATATTCAGATACGTCATTTATATTATACGCTAAAAAAAGCTTTCGAGTTATTCAAGGAAAAGCATCTGCACATAAAAATTGGACTCAGCAAATTTTGCGACCTTCGTCCACGCAATGTAAAATCAGTTAAAAAATTTCTGCATAATGTTTGTGTTTGTAGTTTGCATGAAAATATGCGATTTGCCTTAAATGCATTAACAAAATCAATTCAAGCGCCTTCAATCAAAGTTGGATCTGAAATGATAAATAACTTTGTTTGTGAACCGTACACATACGATTGCGCCTATGACAAATGCGTTGCATGCAAAGGTATGAAGCAGTTCGATAAACACTTGCAAACTGTTAATACATTTGGTTTCATAGTATCCTGGGACGAGTAGAGAAAGCCTGAAACTAAAACATATGCAAACATTGAAAAAATTTGAAAAAAGTCTACTGTAACAGAACTCATTCAACACATATCAGCGATGCGTGATAAGTTCGTTAAACACGCATTTGTAAAGAAAAATCAATCAACAATTTTTAATAAACTGAAGGAGGTTTCGATGAGTGTTAATTCTGAAATTGCGGTAATCCAAGTTGACTGGGCTGAAAACGCTAGGTGTTTCTGTTAAAATGAGCCAAAAGCGGCTCATTTTGGTCGAAATCAAGTTTCTATCATGACCCTAGCAGTCTGGAACATTGAGTTAAAAACATTTGCCATAGTTTCAGATTCAACTGATCATACTAAGTCTTCCGTTATACCGTACATTGACGAAATCCTTCACTTTATTCCTGATCAAGTCAAAGAAGTACCCATGTTCAGCGATAATGCCACTTCTCAGTTCAAAAACAAAAGCATTATCGCTGCAATGGTTGTGTTTGAAAAACGTTTTCATAAAAAATTCTTCTGGCATTTCTTTGCAGCGATGCACGGGAAAGGAGAGGTTGACGGAATAGGAGCTACTGTTAAGCGAATCGCAGCCCTGAGAGTAAAAACTAGTCAATACGAAATCAGGTCAGCGGCAGATTTTGCGTTAGCATTACAAGATTTGCAAATATCTGTAATTCACATGTCAGAAAACGATACAAGACAACAAAAAAATGAACTTGGATTCAGTTCAATTTTAAGTTATTCAAGAAAAATCAAAGGTATATCAAAATCACATTATTTTTATGTTCAGAATGATAACGTTATTCCGATGAGTAATTCCATGTCAAAACAACCAGGCCATGCAACCCTATGTCTTTTGATTTTTTTTATATTTTTACCATAGTTAGTACATTATAAAATAAGATAAATCCCAAAATTTCAAGTTCTAACTCTCAACGGTTCTTGAGTAATAGTTGTTTTAATTTTAGCTACTATTATTGATTTGGTCATTTTCCGCCATTTTTAATTTCACATTTCTCTTTATAAAACCAAGCCTTTAAACGTGTGAGTTCTAAAAATAAGTGACTTAGTTAATCTCAAGGTGAGGAATTTAAATATATAAATAAAAAACTCATTTTATAATTAAAAAGTACCTAAATATCAATTATAAATGTTAAAATAATGGACACCTGCCACTGTAAAATTTTTAGGTGTGCGGTAAATTTTTTAAGCTTATAATTTCAAATTAGGTCATTGTATGTTTGAAGAACATTGTGTGAAAAAATCATTTTTGCCAAATACATAGTTTTGTAAATATTTTACTTTTGTACTAAAAATGTATATATAATTGCAGGGGCGGACCACGATTTTTTGGTGTTTGAGTTAAATAACTTCCAGCTAGGTTCTATACTCCAAACCTTTGAATGTTCATACTTATGTCATTTAAGGATGTTTTGCAAAAAATTGCGCTGCAAAGAGCCTGGGAACAAAAATACCCTAAAAAGTAGAAATCATCCGCCTAAACGTGAAGGGAATTGATTTTTCCAAACAGAAAAATTACTTACTTTAATAAGACTAAAAGTTGTACATATTTTTAAAATTTTGTCAAAAAATCATTTGGCATTCAGAAGGTATAACCATGTAAAGTTTAAAAACCCCTCAAAACGAGGGGGTTGTTTAATTAGGTATAATTTCTAAACAAATCATTATTTTTCAATGAAATTTTATTACCTTAAAGAAATTTCTACCTAGTTTAGGATATTAGAATTCATATTGCAAAAAATTATTTTCCCCCACGTTTTAGATTTCTAATTTTTAGGGTATTTTTGTTCCCAGGTTCTTTGCAGCGCAAATTTGAACATTCAAAGGTTTGGAATATAGAACTTACCTGGAAGTTATTTAACTCAAACACCAAAAAATCGTGGATCCGCTCCTGAATTAAACGTGCAATTTTTATTTCTTTTCCTAAGAGTAATTCCATTTCAAAACAACCAGGCCATACAACCCTAAATTCTCTGATTTTTTTTTCAATTTTCGCCAAAGTACTTTAGAAAAAAATGATAATTCCTATCTAAATCTATGTGGTTCTCAAGTTATGAAAGTTTTTTTAATGTGTTTTTTTATTTTCTTTTTGTTTCCTTGTTTCCTTGTCTTTTCCAATTACCAAAGTTTAATTGCTAAATTCAGACATATTCATCTAATTTAAATGTTGCAATTAGTTCTACATAAATTATGTAATTCATACTTGTGCATTTTTAAATTTGCAAGTATAACATTTTTTAATTCATTATCAAAATGATTTCATGTGATATTGGTAAAATTTTGAACTCAGAATGCCATAAAACCTCATATTCTAGTAATAAAGAGATTTTTTTACAACAAGACCTAGACACTGATACTCGTCAAAACATTTTATGGAGATCTGAGTTGCGTGCTTGTGAAGAACTATTCAGCATTTGTAATCACCATTTTCACTACTTTGGAAAAAGATTTGAAAAGAAAAATGGCAATTGTTGTAATGTTTATAAAGTGCATAAAAAATAAAATAAAAGGTAATTTGATTTCAAATATATTTTATGTAATTATATCAAAGAAACCCTTCTTTAATTTTCAAATTGTATTACTTTTCTGATGGATGTGGAGGACAGTATAAAAATTTTCAAAATCTACGCCATCACTCAGAAGATTTTTTATTGAAAGCTGAATGGATATTTTTGCAACCAGTCATGGCAAATCTTCTTGTGATGCAATAGGTGATACAATAAAACGAACAACAGCAAGAAAACGTCCAAAGAAAAATCAAATACTAATAATCGATGCAATGTTTGAATTTTGCACTTAAAAAGCGCTCACAATAAAGCTCTTTAAAATTGATAAAGGAACTATGGTTAATTTTAGAGCTACATAAAATAAACGATTTGAGAAGGGAAAAATAATACCAGGAAGTCGAGGATTTCACCATTGCATACCAGTTTCGAAAACATCTATGTTATTTAAAAAAACTAGTAACGATATAAATCCAAAATCTATTAATATAACTAAAAAATCAAGTTACCAAAATTTAAATTTAATAAATTTTGAGCTAATGCAGAAATATAAATATTACGCATGTACATATGACTCGTTTTGGTGAATTGCAGTAATTGAAGAAAAAGATGAATAATATAATGATATAAAAATAAAGTTTATGCATCCACACGGTCCATTTGAACAGTTTTTCTGGCCGAAAAGGGATGATTATTGTTGGATACCAATCACCAATAACATTTTGGTGCGCTTATTAATGTAACAACATTAATAAGTGCACCAAAAATAATATCGGACAAATATGAACTTTCAAAAAAAGATTTAAACAAAATTAGTAAGTATATATTTGTAAATCAATAATTTCTAATGGATATATTATAAAAAATTGTATATCAATTCAAGTATGCATCATTTTTATTTATTTTGAATACTACGATAAGCGAAATATGCTATATTAGCTTCTTTTGAAATATTTTTCATTTAATTTTTAAACTATGTATTTGGCAGAAATGATTTTTTCACACAATGTTCTTCAAACATACAATGATCTAATTTGAAATTTTAGGCTTAAAAAATTTACTGCACACCTAAAAATTTTACTGGGGCAGGTGTCCATTATTTCAACATTTATAATTGATATTTAGGTACTTTTTAATTATAAAATGAGTTTTTTATTTATATATTCAAATTTCTCACCTAGAAATTAACTAAGTCACTTATTTTTAGAACTCACATGTTTATAGACTTGGTTTTATAAGGAGAAATGTAAATTTAAAAATGGCGGAAAATGACCAAAACAATAATAGTAGCCAAAATTAAAACAACCATTACTCACGAACCGTTGGGAGTTAGACCTTGAAATTTTGGGATTTATCTTATTTTATAATGTACTAACTATGGTAAAAATATAAAAAAAATCCAAGGACATAGGGTTGCATTAAAAAAAAAAATTGGTTGTTTTGACGTGGAATTACTCCGATGCTATTTTCACCTGAGTATAATTAAAATTTATTACAAAATAAAAAAACTTTTCAAAATGATTTTAATTTCGTCTTTTTGTTTCGTCACTGAACGTTGCGTCACTGAACTGATAGTTTTTTTTCTGTAAAATAAAACGATATGAAAACTTTATTGTTTGTGGCTTTTTTTATGACTACCTTATTGCCAAATGAATAAATTACAACAAAAAAATCTAATAAGTCAAGCAAGAATTAAAATTTCAGCGAAAACTCCATTTAAAAGTATGCTAATAAAAAAACACTTTTTTCCGCGTTGCGTCACTGAACTCATGTTTTAATTTTTGCTATGTAGCAGTTTTATGTTAATACAATTGTGTTTAGTTTATATTATAAAATTTTAATTCAAGATTGATTTTTAGAGTAATAAAAAATTATTTTTGAGTTATAGAAAAATTTCTATTAAAAAAATCTCTCTGCATGATGCGTCACTGAACTAAGGAATTGGCCATATATATATATATATATATTTTCATAATCATATGATAAAAGCATGAAGTTTAATGCAAGTCATTTTTGGAACGAGTATAGGAAGTAACCAGGTTTATACGGCAACACGCGCATCGTTAAGAAATTCGGTGCATCGTTGAGAGATTCTGCCCAAAAAATCTTTAATAGAAATTAGCAGTTAATTATAATTGATGATAAAGACAACAATGGTCGAAATTTCATATACATTTTTACTTGTGGGTTTATAAAAACTTAAAAAGGCAAAAACTTGACCAAGTAAAACTAAAACAAAAGGTAACGCAACTATAATTACAATAATTTTTATAATTTTTTAAGTTACTGATTTAATATGGTTTAAAACCTGAGGTATTCTATAAAAAGATTTCTCAGAGTAATTACTGCAGTTAAAAATCTAATAAAAACCCATAATTAACAAAAAAATATCAAGATAATTTATTTACTTAACAAATTTTGTCACTTACACATATAACTACAAAGATACGGATAGTGTACATTCGATTTTTATAAGCTCAAAGAGATTAGGATATTGATTTTAATCGCAGATTTTAATTGCTTAAGCTAGAGTATTAGGCCTATCTTTAGTTTTAATAACAGACCATTTTCTTTTCGAAAACATGAATTCTTGATCTACAGCTTCTGAGTTTGGAAGATCACTTTTATACATTTCAACCAACTCCTGGAAAGCAATTATCTCCTCATTATCGAGGGAACCAAGCATAAAACCTTAGTAGTAATGTAATTTGTCATTTAGAATTGCATTTTGATTTCTGAAATGATGGTGTCGAGAAAAGGTATAATCAAGGTACGTTTATAATATTCATGGGGACTCTCTGCAGGTACGTTATTTCTGTAGGCCTGTCTCATAGTGATTCTGGGAATCGTTGGTTCTACAAATAATTTACTAGCCATTTGAGTAGCTTGTTGGTAAATTGCTTAAGTTTCTTTTTCAACATTTTTCCGTAGATGGTTCAAATCGTCGATTGTTTCTTGAATGTTACTGTATGCATACACAATATTAGTTGTGCGCCCTTGTAACCTCTCTGTTATATACGACAACGGGTGAAGTAAGCGGTACAAAGTTATAATACCAATTATGAATTCAAAATGTGAGCTACAATGTGTTGTAATTGCTTTTAGTGATCCATTTAAAATATAGCTGGCAACACCTTTTTTTACAGATTGCATGTTTGGTGCGCCATCGCAACACTGGCCTTTACAAGAACTAAGATCAATTCCACTTTTGCAAAAAAATTTCATCAAGCTTTCTCCAATATGTTTGCCTATTATCCTGTCAAGATTCAAAAAGTCAAGAAATACTTCTCTAATTTCTTTTTTTCTGTTTACGTATTTCATACATAAAGATAGAATTTGTTGGTTTGTAGTTGTTAACTCGCCTGCTGAAATTGAATGGTAATTTGCAGCTTTGATTTCATTCATTAGCCGCTCCTGTATACATTTCTTTCTAATTATATCAATTAATTAATTTTGACTTTTGGGGCCAAGGTAGCTGACATTTTTGCGTAATGGTGTTTGCATATGTGCGTGAAGTTCAGCGTTATAGCGAGCTATTTCTTGCACAATTGCAAAAAAGTTTCTATGATTACCTTTTTGGTCTGAGTTTTCCATACACTTTTCATAAGTTCCACGAAATACAAGTCCTTGTTTCCCCATCAAATGCACTATTTCTCTAATGTTTCAACAATGTACGGGTACATTTGTTGTTGGTTTTTTAAAGTGCTATCGCTTTGTAATGGAATGGTTTGTCTTGATCTTCAAAACGACCACAAAATTAGCTTGTTCGATAGCTTCTTTATGGTATCTATTGCCTATATGTAGTTTTTGTTTCTCTAAAACATTGTGCCATTCCTTATATCCACGGTTAACTTAAGCTCCCAAAGATTTTTTTTATCCTGCTTTAGAAATAAAGTGCAGTATATACAGTAGACTGCATCTTCACTTTTGCTGTAGACAAATCCATTTTGTAAATACTCTTTTTTACAAGCGCGTTTGCAACCATGTTTTACCACATTTTGTATATTTCATGTGGTGATAATTCTTGATTTCCGCGCAAGAGTTCGTCAATATCATATTTTTTTTCTTCTTCTTAGAAATCACATTCTTCTAAATTTGTTTGGTCTACTTCGCTTGACAAGCTTTTGTTAACATTATTATCATCTTTAATGACTTCCTTTTTTTCTTCTACTTCGGCTAATGTTTTATTGGTTACATTTTGAGAACTGTCAATAATAAAAAACACTTAAAACCGAAGTAATTAATAATAAACTTTTAGATCTTAAACTATACCAAAATTAAAAAAACTCGCGTAAACATTACAATAAAAAACAACTAATAACAAAAGTAATATCATAAAAAAATTTAACGCATAGATAATATCTATATCTAGTTAAAATGTATATCTAGTTAATATCAAAACTAATCAAACTAATTATTATGAAAAGAAAATCAAAATAACTTTTTTACTTAAAATATCCAGCTAACGATTTGAATTTCTTTGCAGCATTTTTGAGCTCTTATTTATCAGCTGCTCATTTCCTAATTTGGTTAAATATGTTAACTCTCGTTTGCTTTTAAAAGTGAATTAGTATTAGTAGTAATTATATATATATATATAATTAAAAACAAAAAAGAAAAAACTTTTATTATGGAACTTATAGTTTCATGCCTAACGGCAATCATCAGCCATATATTACAAAATTAAATGTTAAAATTACAATTGGAATTACGGTGGCGTGAGTTCTAATGACTCCATGGAAACAAAACTTTAAAAGTTTTAAAAGAATAACGTGGCGTAAACGTAATGTAAACTAACCAGGATCAATCTGCGGAATCAAATGAGGAAATAAGGAATTTGATTTTGTGCCTACACTTGGAGAATTTTTCACTCTTTGTGTTAAGTAGGTTTTTCTCCTTTATACAGAAAAATTTGAAACTTCTCGTTCACATAGAGGTTGCAAACTCTTGATGCTAGGTTGTATAGTTTGCATTGTTTAACAATCTATATTGAGCAGCCGTGGCGCAGTGGTTAGAGTTCTGGCTTAGAATCCAGAGGTCCGAGGTTCGACGCCAGTTTCGGCCCAGCAAGCGACATTGGTAAGGAAGGAGGCGTGAACTTCCTATTAAATGCTCTCCCGCGGTGCTCTGTGATAAGACCTTAAGGACTTCTGGGAGTACCTAAAATAACTACAAAAAAAAAAAAAAGTTATGCTAAACTTTAAAAGACCATAAAAAGAACTTCCAAGATAAACCAGTTCTGGCTCAGAACCCAGAGGTCCGATGTTCGACGCCAGCTCTAGGCCAACAAGCGACATTGGTACGAAAGGAGGCGTGAACTTCTTGTTAAATGCTCTCCCGCGGTGCTCTGTGATAAGACCGTAATAAATAATAAAAAAAACTAAAAAAAAAAATGTTTCGGTTTAACACTAAATCTTAACGATGATTTTTTTCAGCCATAACCAGATAATATATTGAAATATTTACATACTAGTTCTAATCATCCACCGAGTGTAATAAAAATTTTTTCTAAGACTATTGAATAAAGATTATTAGCAGCATCATCAGGTGAATCGATTTTCAAAGAAAGTATTCCTTATCAAGAAGCCCTGAAAAATCTGAGTACAATTGCAAACTTGCATACCATCCAAGTATAAAATCAACAACCAGCAACCGTAAACGCAAGATAATTTGGTATAATCCTCCTTTCAGTGCAAATGTTGCAACAAAAATAAGTAAATGTTTTTGAACCTCATCGACCTCCACCATCCAGTTAACCACAGACTTCGTAAAATATTTAATGGAATCACAATCAAAATAAGTTATTCCTGCATGCCAAACATAAAATCCATTATCAACTCTCACAATAAAAACACGTTACATAAGGAGGCAAAAATTAATGAAAAGATATGGAACTGTATTAACAAATCCAAATGTCCGATGAAAAAACATCGACTTTCTAACAACATTATTTATCAGGCCACCATTTAATCAAACAATCCAGAATAAGAAAGAAAAAGTGTATTTTGGACTCAGCGAGACAACTTTAAAGTTCGATATGCAAACCACTTAACCCTTTAATGCAATTTGATATAAGAACGATGTAGGGGAGAGTGTGTATGAAAGAGCCAGGTTTTGAAGGAGCCAATACCATTATTTCTAACTTACTGGCATCCGATCCTTATTGTATTTAACTCATTGTTTAACAACACTGAATACCTGTAACCCACAAAAAATGTACAGTTCTACTAAAATAAATAGCGTCGTAAGGGAGCACTTAAGATTTTGAAAATGAAAAGTAATTTTTTGGTGGTTTACTTATTTATTTTTAAGATTAAGTGTAATGTTTTATTTGATAAAAGAAACATGCTGCATTCTTATATATATATATTTGCCCTTCATTTACACAAAAAATATTAGATTAAAGCTTTTGTCAAAATTGTTTAATTTAAGGTTATGTATTTAAGCAAACAATTTTTTGAAAGAGCCGACTCTTTGTGCTATGAATAAGCCGAGTTTTTTATTTACTTTTTTTTTATACTTAAATAATCGTTTTGCGCTTTAACGACTTCATGCATTTTTCGTAATGCTTCATTGAGCTTATTCTATCGAAATTAGTTGTTTTAATGACTTTTCCTGAAGTTCTAAAACATAGCTCCGTTTAAATTTAAAATAATATTTAATAACATTTTTAAAAGTCAAAGATCTGAAAAAGTCATTTTTTTTTTAAAGTGTATAAAACTTTTTTTGTATCGCTCGATTCATTTTTTTATATTCTATCATGTATTTATTATATTATTATGTATTTTTATTATTATGTTTTTTCATTATTCTCATTCTCATTTAATTTTTTGATTTTGAATAATTTGTAAAACTATTATTAAAGCTGTTTTATCATTTGTTTTATCATTGATTATCATAAAGTTATAAAACTTTAAGTACAATCTGTTTTTGAGAAGTCTATTTAACAGTTTAATATTTTTAAAAGACTTAATAGTGTTCAAAAAAAAGTTACGGCTGATAGTCGTTCGAAAAAAGTTACGGCTTATTCATGGCACAGAGGTGGCTCTTTCATTGACACAATGTTATGAAAGAGCTGTTTTCTTTTTTTTTTTTAAAACAGGTGTATGATAGAATATTAGCATTGTTATCCGATTTATTTTAGTTTTAAAATATTACCCAATAATGTAATTATTGAATTAAAAAAAAAAAAAAGAAAAAAGTTATTACAATTGAGTTTTTTTCACGCCATTTTAAAACTGGCTCTTTCATACACACTCTCCCCTAGAGTTATCTAAAGAAGTATGGAAATTAAAAGAAAAAAACACGTTTTATCAGACGGAAGATTGTTAAACAATGCAAACCATGCAACCAAGCATTAAGAGTTTGCAACATGTTTGAACGAGAAATTTCAAACTTTACTGTATAAACGAGAAAACCTACATAACACAAGGGGTAAAATAATCTCCAAATGTAGGCACAAAAATAAATTCCTTATTTCCTCATTTAATTCAGCAGATTTGTTGGTTTCCGCAGAACTTGTTGGTTTACGTCACGTTATTCTTTTAAAACTTTCAAAATTTTGTTTCCATAGAGTCATTAGAACCCATTTATTCAACCAAAAATTCAAAAATTACAAGTTTTTTATAATTTTACAAAATTAGGTGTCACTCATATAGTTGAAAACTAGTCATTATTTATTTTATATAGGTGAGTGACACCTAAATAAAATAAACAAACAAACAAAATAATAATAAATAAAAGCATGTGCAAATTAAATTAATTAAAAAAAAAATAATAATAACGATAAAGCTATAATAAATTAAATAATAAGACAAAAAAATATGAAAACACTCAATTACTAACAACAGCAAACAAAAATAAAAACAATTAGCAACGACAGCACAAATAAAAACAAACTTTACGTTTACGAAAAGCAAAACGCAAAAACTACAAAATGAAAATGCAAATACAAAAACTTCTACATTAAATTAACAAATTAAATTAAAAATAAAAACGATATTTAGTTATTTTGGCGGAAAAAAATAGTTGTAGAAAAATTAGTAAAATAGAAAAACAGCGAACTACAATAAAAATAATTAGCAACAACAACACAAATAATTACAAACTTTATTTAGTTGTGTGCATTTAACGATTTAAAGATAATTTCGTTTTTCAAAGAAACGTGTGTCAAAGGGATACCAAAAAATTAATAACTCATGAATAATTTACGTTCACTTCATATTAATCTTATTAATTAAAGTTCATGTTATAAAAAATATAACAAGAATTTAGCTTTACTTTTTCGTTAATTTAAAGCATTATGAAGTGTTATTACTTTGTGTCAGTAACTAAAAACGTATTGTGTTGAACTTAGTAATATCTAGGAAAGTGGTTCTGCCATACACTGATATGACCTTTTTCAGTTGTAAATTACTCAAATAACGTTGAATAATTGGTAAATTAATTTATTTTAATTTTACTGATGGTTTAATTTTTTAATTTGAAGGCGTTTTTCTTAAAGGGTATTAGTTAAGGTTTCGTAACTTTAAATTGTGGAAAACAACCACTATAAATTAAGTAACAGACCGACCGTAACCCGTATTACGGGTTGCTTTCTGCTAGTTTGGATTATTTTTGCACTTAGTTTCAACTTCCTGTATTTTTTTGTAAAATTTGTTAGCTTGTTTTTTGTGGATCTCAATATTTGCTTGATAGATCCTTATTGCATTGTAATTAAGTTTGGGTTTTTTAGTTTAATTTTTAACTCTCCACACAGTCCACAAACATCAACATGCTTTCTACCAAAGGATAAACTAAAACTTTCTTGGAAATATTTAAGGCAAAACTTATATTTAACAGGATGATCTAAATATTTTTATTCGTATAATGTGTGCATAATTTTCACATTGAGTTTTTCATCCAAATCATAAGATGATGCATCTTTATTATAGTAGTGCACATATTTAACAGGAAATGATTTGATATGCTCACAAACTTTTGCTAATGTATCACTAGTTAATGCGTTGCATTGTGATCCCTGCAATTTACCTATGTGATCTATAGGCTGCTTTTTTTTTTTTTAACCAAATGCATAAACGCCTAACTTGTTTCATAGAAATTCCATGCATACTGCAAAAAACTTTCTTGCATACTTTTTTTCTCACACCTTCAATGTTAGTTAACGATCGCCGGTTACAGTATACGTTATACTAACTTTACGGTAAACTTTACCGCATATTTGGTATACTAAATGTTATAATACCATTTGGATACCTATATGCTTTTATTTATGAAATATTTCCGGAATGACTTGATGATTTAATGATTATACTTATTTTCTTAATGTATTTAATTGCTATACTTTATTTAATATATTATTGAATAAATAATTAAAGTGATTTGTAATTTGATTCTTTAATATTTTTGTCTCTTTTTTTGGAAAAGGTTCAACAAGAAAAATTTATTGCAAATATTGTGTTATCACAATATTTGCAATAAATTTTTCTTGCTTTTCAAATTACAGCACGCTCAACTTTCAAATGGATGCAGCACATAAGGGGATGTGAAAAAGCATCTGACAATGTTAAATTGTGCTTCAAAAAAATAAAAAGAGAAGTGTTTTAGTTGAAACAAAAAGCAATGAAAATATGGCCTCACAAATCTCTGAAGGTTCAGTTTCTAGGCGATCTTCTAAAAGAACTATGCTAAATTCATACTTTGACACTATAAACAAAGATGACATTAAAAAGATTGATAAATCATATGCAAGGGTGTTTTTCCATACAGGAGTACCTTTTGCATTAGCTGATTCTTCTGCTTGGTAGCAACATTATGCAAATCTTAGGCCTGCATATAAGCCTCCATCTAGTAAATGCATTAGTGGGCGTCTTTATAAGGATGCATTAAATGATGAAAAACGTTCAATAAAAGAATACGTCAATAATTCTGAATATGTAAGTTTAGTGATTGATGGTTTTTCAAACATAGGTACAAATCATCTCATTAATTATTCGATTCATGTTGAAAATAGGACAATGAAACCAATTGCTTACAAAATTGAGCCAACTGGTCAGGAGCAACAGACTGGCATTAATATTGCAACACGCATAAAAAATGTAATTCTCGAGGTTGGTGTTGATAAAGTTACAAACATTGTAACTGATAATGCCTCAAACATGAGAGCTGCATGGGATATTATTGAAAAAAAATTTCCAAAAATGTTTCGTAATGGTTGTGCAGCCCATACAATCAATCTTTTAGTAAAAGATTTTTGCCTTCTGCCTGAATTCGTAGATGTTTTAGAAAAGTCTAGAAAACTGAGAGCATTTGTTAAGCAAAGAACATCTCTTGTTGATCAATTTCGTATAATTCAAAATCATGTTAAACAAGAAAATAATTTAAAGAAAATGCAAGCATTATTACTTGCAGTTTTAACACGGTGGTATAGCCATCATACATCAGTTGCTCGTAATCTTGTAAACAAGTTAGTCCATTTGAATTTAGTCAACTCAGGTGCCTTTACGCGTATATCTTTATCCACAAAAAAGTTAGAGTGTATAAATATTATACAGGACAATTTTTTTTGGGAAGATTGTCAAGTTGTTTTATTAATGTTATGAAACCATTATCAAAACTAATAGGTAAACTGGAATCAGATACTTGTTTACTTTCTGAAGATTATTTAGGATTTGTTAATTTAATGCAAATATGGAGTGAAAGCTCAGTATTGAAAGCTCTTGTTTTACACCGATGGGAGTTTGTGCATACACCATCCATGGGGTTGGCGTACTTTCTTGATCCACGAAATCATGGTGGTAGAAATATGTATACTGAGCCTCCTCCATCCAGAAAAAATGATCTTGTTATAGTCCTTGAGTTACTTCCAAAGTACATAGTCGAAACAAGAGGATTTTGCAATTGTCAAACTTCAAAAAATGAAATAAGATCTTTTTAGAGACTATACGCAAATCCAACTCCAGATTTTGCAGCTCAAGTTAAATTAATGGATCCTGATATCTGGTCAAGCGTTGAGGGTGCAAGTAAATTTCCAAATTTAGCTAAAGTTGCACAAACAGTCTTTACCATTCCAACTTCTCAAGCTGCAAGTGAACGAATATGGAACTTGTATGATTTTATACATTCAAAGCGTAGAAACCGACTTGCAAAAGATAAAGCAATCGGCTTAGTTCTTATGTATGCAAATGCCACACTCCATGAAAAAGAAGCAAGTATTGCTGATATAATGCTTGGTAATACTAGTGATCACGATGAGATTGATGAAGATGATGTTGCTGTTGATTTTAATCTTGAGACTTCAGTTGATACAAATGATATCATTTCAGTTGATTAATTAAAAACTATTTTTAATTACTTATATTAATTTTAAAAAGTTCTTTGAATTACATTATAGAAAAACATTCTTGTAATTTTTTGAAAAAGAATAATACAAATGTTTCTGTTAACTTTAGTATTTTTTTTACTTTTGTTTCAATTTGAGGGTGTTTATTTTACTAGTTTTATTTAAAATTATTTGAAAACACTAGAATTTATTTTTAAAGTTTAAATTATGCAAAAAACAAATATATTTGCTTTAAAAATGAAGAAGCAAGATAAGAATCCATTGTCAAGTGGTTGCTGATTTTGATCAAACTTTTTCATTTCATTTTTTTCATTTATTTGGTGAGAATGTGGAGCAAAATTTTACAATAATCAATTTCATGGGGTTATCCGGCTCATCAAAAATTTGCATCAAACTTCAAATGAAAAAGCAAATTTAAGGGGGAGGGGAGGGGTTGATAGAACAGTCAGGATGTGAATATTGACGTTTTGTTATTATTTTATTTTATATTGTTATATATAAAAAGTTTGTCGAAGTTTCAAAAACTTTGAAACTTCGACTTGTTTTTATTTTAACTTTTAAAGCAGATAAATATGAAATACAACAACAACAAAAAAAAAAGATTTTCAAACCCTGTGCTAGTTTGACTATTTTGCTGGGTTCGTCGGCTATTTTAATCCAGAGATAAAAGTCTTGTTTTAATTTAGAGTGATGCCGAAATCTATTTTTTAATTAGTTTGCAATGAGTCGATGGACCACAGTGAAATGAGCATTAAAATTTTACAACAAATTTTTTATTTAATGTAAACATACAGTCGATTTCCAAAACCGCTGTCGAGTTGGTTTTGGTCGAAAGCTAAAGTAAAATTGTAAGAAAACTGACTATGTAAAGTAAAATTGTAAGAGAAACACACTACCCTTGATATACTAATAAAAATGATCAAAAATGTATTAAATCTGCTGAAACTATGAACGTGTAAATTTATTTTAAAGTAATTTATGGCCTATAAAAAGTAAGTATTGTTTTAAGTATACAACAACAGGGAAATATCGTTGCATTTATATTCAAAGATTTTTGGCATTGTCATATTGCAGGGTCACCGGCCTACAAATGCGAATGACTTTTCGATGAAGACAACCATAGCAATTGTCATTTAAAAAGCGTTTATTATATAAGTTTCTTATATTAAATATAATGTAACGTATATTAAATACGTTATACTAATACGCATAAATAAAAACAAAGACATTTAATAAAGAAACAAACACACATTTTTAATGTAAACCTTTTTATAAACTTGTTATACAGTTTTCGCCAAAAAAAATGTTTTGTTTACGGTATACTTTACGGTATATTATACGGTAAACTAAATTTTTAGTTTACCGTAAACTAGTGATTATTAATGTTAGTGTGATAAATAAAGGAAAATTCTTTTTTCTTAGGTTCTTCAGATCTAAACCGTCTTCTCTGTATTTCCCTCTTTTCAATGAATGACTGCAAGTATGTGTCTGGGGCATCTTTACTATCAATTTTATTAACAAACTGAATTGTACTTTACATAACATCTTCAGATACAAGCTCCATACATTTTGAACTACATCTGTAAATAAAGAAAATTATTGAGGTAATATTACAATAATTAGATATCAAGATGTTTTACCTCCAATCATTGGTGGTAAAACATGAGTAAATAAACAAAAATTTGAGAACAAATACAGTATATACTATATATTATAGAACAAAAAACTAACCTGCAAGAAGCACTCGTCTGTCTTGGTGCCACATCATTTCCTTTGTGGGATTTTATAAGCTTCTCCTGCAATTTTGGCTTATTTATTTTTCGTGTTTGTAATTTTCACTATTCCTTATACAAGACACTTTTATTCCAGATGTATATGCATTTTTAGCAAGCTCACGATTTTCCATTTTTGTAACAAATAAAGTGAGATTACGTCACTTCAATTGCGCTTCGTTTCACTTGAAAAAGGCATAAATTCGGAACTTGTGCCATTTTTGATCAGACTTTAATTTTCATTTTCATTTAAAGTTTATTTGTGGTATATGAAAATGTGTCTCCTTCAAAGTAAATATGTAAAACACTTTAAAAGAAAAAATGGCATTAAAAAGTGAAATTCGAAAAGTGCCCTTTTCGAAATGACGAGTTATTATATTTAAAATAAAGAACATCAGGATTTTCTTTCAAAATTTTTAGTTGTACAATACTGGGCCACATAACTTTTTTTGTTTAGTTTTTGGATCAATTGCTTTTGTTGAGTCTGATATTTCAAAGCATTTGTTTGCTAATACTGCAGAATATGCTAAAAATGCTTTTTCATTTTTAAAATTTATTATATCATCATGATTTGACACAGTTGGTACAGAGGCGTTTTTTTTAAATAGCTTGTTCTATTGTTGCTTCCATTGCATAGGTGTGTATATTGTTCGATTTTGATATTGTTTTTCAATTATTGAGTGAGCGACATCATTTTCAATCTGACTGTGACCTCGTACAAAGAATAAAAGCTCAATTAAATCTAAATTGAATAGAGTCAATGCATCCGACAATATTATGTTCATCATGTATGTTAGTTTTATCCCCAACATTGATCACAGAATAGATAAAATTGTGTTGCTCCTTCTTTGCTTACGGATTCAATAAATTTAAATATTCCTGTACTTACTTCACAGCTTGCTTCTCCCCCTTCATTATCGCTCCACAAATATGATTATGCCTTTAAAGAATCAATTTTTGTAACAGTGAGGTTATAATTTTGCACATGCCTAGAATAATAAAAAGCTCCAGTTGTATCATATGATGAGAAAAGAACTTGCTCTAAGTCAAAAGCTGCAGTTACGATCAATTGTGATTTTGTTGCTTCATTCTTCTTTATAAGCTCAAGTAAATTTTTTGTCGCTGACATGCTTGTTATACTTTTGATAATCTTTATCACCCTTTTCTACTTTGTTCATAATATTGTATACCTTTATAAAAAGATTTTTCTTGTATACCTTTATAAGAAGATTTTTCTCACTTCAGTACTTTATGAAGACTCTATGTATTTCCTTAATTGAAAGCTTCTGAGGAAGAAACTATGATTTTTTTGTGTGTCTCACGTAATAGGAATCACCAACTCTAAACGTCTGAATATGATCAATGACATTTTGTTCTCGTTCAATTGATATTTTTCTTTGATTTTTGTGGCGACCCCTTGAATCTTTTTTGACACTCCCTGTAGCAGTTCTTTTTGCCGTCGCTGTTTTTACTGTCTGCTGTAATATTCCCAGGGTATTAAGAAATATGGGTGTACAGTAGGGTGGGGCAAATTTTGGTTGCCTCATACAGACAATAGTAAATTGATGCTCCCCCATCAACTGATTAAGAAAATTGCTGTTTTAATTTTTAGTACCATGTCTAGGGGTCGCAACTTTGAACAAAATATTGTAAAATATTTACCATAATACAACATTATGTTTTGTATTATTTGTGATTCTGAATGGCTAATTAATGACTGTATGTATTGAAACCTGTGGGTAGTAATAATTAATGTTAGTTTAGAAATCATTTGTTTTGTAGATGTTGAAAATTTGGATCTAATTTGTGTTGCAACTTGTCAGTAGCAAGTTAGATATGGCTAGCTGTAACACAAGAAGTACAAGTTGACACTCAGTGTTCAGTTTTCCGAAGGAACTGAAAAAAAATATGCTACCGACATGTGAAGACGTTTTCTGTGCATATTGTTTTCACCAGAAACAGCAGTGCCAATCTGTTAATGACATTGTGAGAATTGTCGCGACAGACTTGATTGAGATATATAACACAGCTAGCATACCTACGATTGCGTTCGATAGCGTAATGAAAAAGGTGAAACAGCTAATTGACAAAGAGAATGATCTACGAAAATATCCTGATGCAAAGCGAACTTCTAGACATATCAAAAGATTTTGTCAAGTTTCAGCAATTTGTTTGACATTTGTCCATGTAAGTGCGTTAGTGCTGGAATTGCAAATAGAGCAGATTGTAAATGTCCAGTGGACAGAAAGATTCCTCTTATTGAGTGGAATTTCTGGGTTGACCAAAACACTACCAGAAAAATGGTGATTGGAAATATCGATCCAGTGGTGACAAGTAAACTGCAGAAGTCAGAAGAAACAAAAAAGGAAAGCGGCAATGTTCCTAGAGAAAACAAAATTGAAAACCGTTGAATGCAGTTCTACTTTTCAAGATTTTGATAATGTTGATATGGAAAAGAGTTCAGAAAGTCAAGCTCCATAATGGTATGTCATAATGGTATGCCTCCTCGTCTGTTATATCTGAATCGTCTATGGTAGCTCCATAGACGATTCAGATATAACAGACGAGGAGGCCAGTAATAGTGATGACAGCAGATGTGCACAAAACAGAAATCATTATCCAGAACTGTGTAAAGCTATTGATCGCTCTAAAAGTAGCAATTTAAAAGTAGCTGTTTAATTGTAAATTCTGCCTTGAAAGACCTCGGATTTCTTTTCCCTGAAAAGCATTTTCAGGGAAAAGAAATCCGAGGCAACATCCCAGCAAACTACGCCGTCAAAGATCTGCATATCGGAAGAAGTCAGTTGTGAGCCATGCAGAGGAAAATCAAGAAATTGTTTGTCTTAGTTTTGATGGTAAGATTGATGTTACTCTTACACGTGCAGAACCGACTCGACGTACGTTAAAAGAAGAACATTATGCTTTGGTTTCATTCCCAAACCGAAACTATGTCGAACATATTGTACCAGCATCAGGCAGATCTGACGACATCTCAAAATAAAATTTTATCGGTTGTTAGAAGTACTAAATCAGAAATAACTTTAAGAGCACTCGTTTGCGACGGAACCAATGTTAATGTAGGAAAAAGTAATGGCATAATCCAAAAAATTGAACAATATCTACAAAGACCACTTCAATGGTTAGTTTGTATGCTGCATACAAATGAATTGCCTTTGAGAAAACTGATAGAAGTTATTGATGGGAAATCTACTGGTCCAAGAACTTCCAAAGGACAATTAGCAGGGGTGATGGAACTCGATCCTCAAAATAAACCTATAATTGATTTCTCTCCTGTATCAGGTTGCGTTGCTGATAATTACTTTCATATAAAGCACTGATTTTCATTTGTCTCAGACCCTAATTGGAAAACTTGTTAGCTCTTGCCCCACCCTGGTGTACAGATATGCGTTTTAAGAGCATCATTTTCTTGGCATGGAAAGCTGCATGTAAATGTTCAGTTTTTGTTTCTTTCTTTTCCCACATGCTCCCTTTTCCTTCTTCGTTTTGGTTCGATATTTGCGTCTTTCATCTATTCTTTTCATTGACCAATATGAATTAAATGATTCATTACAATATTGCTCCGTAAGATTCTCTAAACACCGAAACAAACATTTTTTATCACATCTTTTTCGCATTTCCTTACCAAGTACCACTACTATCTTTCCTCCCTACTACCTTTATTCAGACCATTCTTCGGTACATAAAGAAATCACTGGTCCGTCTTTACTTTAAAATTCCTAATGTTTCTAATCCTTCGTGATGGATCCTTCTTCTTTTTGGGGCTTGTCTCAACATAGAGATGGGATAAGTTCTTCATAACCAGACTTGTCAAGTTCTACAGATTTAAATTTTTCACAAACACTGAGGTTCCAAAATAATGCTACACCAATACTAGTTTTATCAACATCAAATTCTGGGTATATATCAAAGTTTTTCGTTACTTTTGTTATAAAAAATCTTCCATAACCATTAGGTATTGCCTCTCTGTAGACAGTAGCACTCATTAAAAATAATCTAATAATTAAAAGTATTTTTGGTAACAATTACATTTCACTCTATAAATTATATTGTATGTCCCCTGATATTAGGAAACAACATCTTACATTCTGTTGTAGCTTCAGAAATTCCGCGAAAAATACGATTTCTATTATATGTTAGGCAGACATCTACAAGACATAATGAAGTCATCTCATTGAAGTGATCATTACAATTTTATTCTTATTATTTTAGAAAAAAAAAACAGTTTCTGTGAAGCATAAATTACACCTTAAAGTTATTTACTTCTGTAAGTATTTACTTTAATTAATAAACTAATATATAATGTACTATATATATCATATTTAACTAACCTGCTTTGTCGCTTTTAAATATTAGTGCATTTGGAGCTAAAAAAATATCATTCTTATCAACTTGATCAATACAAATACGTGTTTCAATAGTCACTGATGTCATGTTATTAATTTAAAAAGATAAAGTTTTTAAATAAACTAACAACATCGGGCCTGTAAAATAACAAATAAACTTTGTACAGTAGCTCAATAGAAATTTCATGGATAAGAATAAATACATTTCACTGTGGTAGAATAGTTATTACATGTGGTGAGTTTTAGCATTCTAAATAATGTGGAATCTAATGTGGTGGACATGTGGTGAGTTTTCTAAATAATAATCAGAATGTTATAACTAGCTGTTTAATGACTACGACCTGTTATATTTAGTAACGTGCTCTTAAGTTTTTCTTAAGTTTGATTTGTTTTTCTTTAAAAATAATTTAGGATAACATAGGATAGTCTTGCTTGATTTTAAATGCACCTAAGATAGTTTTGAATGTCTCTTTAAATTTATTTTTGGACATAAGATATTTGAATTTTACTCATAGAGTCCAAAATTTAATCATTTTTGGGGCGATACATTGTGAAATGTTTTTTATACAACTTAAGAGTATTTTTAACCAAAAGTCATTTTTGCCAAAAATGGACTTCAGATAGTTTTGCTTTGTAGCGACGATATAGAGAAAAAATAAAATTTTCTTGTTGCTCAACTATATGTGATTCAGTTTTTTGTTGATTTCTCCAAATCAATTTACTCGGACTCTGCGTGTTTTGGAAAAGGGTTCCTCTTATAACAATCCAAAAAAAAAAATTGTTATCAAAAAATTCATATTCGATACCACATTTTAAAACATTATAATACAATTTATAATAGGCCTAATAAAATTTAGAAAAATAAAAAAAAATTATTTATTAAATTTATTTTGTTTAACTATTATTTTATATCTACAAGAAAAAAAAAGAAGCTTTTTTTGTATAAAATTTAATTTAAAAAAAAAGATTTTATTATAAAAACATAAATTATGAATAAAAAAAATCAAAAACTTATATATCATATAATCATGTATATTATTTTTATCATTTGTTAATGAAGTTCATTCATTTCAAATGATCGTCATTCCCTTTGTAATTGATTCACTTTTCCTGCAACTGTTTTACAACCTTGTACTGAAAACGATGGTGTTTCATCCGGAAAATAATAAAGATCATCAGCAATGGCTTCCAAGGTGGATTTTTTAAAACTGTAATTATTATTTTTCATTTCTGCTTCTGCGCATTGTTTGACATGTTTCTTCTCCAAAGGAAGAAAAGGAACATAAACGTTTACCAATTTCTTTTTAAAGATTTTTGAATCATTAAATCCACCCTTTGAATTTAAGGCAATATTAGCTATATATTTTTCTAAATCTTTACTGACAATTGACTCCCTAGACCTATTACTTTTATAATGTCTAACAATATAATTGCTTATCATGTCACCAGCAACATTGCTTAGAAAAATAAATATATTTTTGCGATAATCTCGACCATCTACTGCAGCGTGGTAGTCTAAATAAGGAGTCATAACGTCGGAAAGACCCACTGGCATGAAATCAAACTCATCAAAAACGAATAACATGCGATAACATTGCTCTGAATTATACTGAATATGCTTAATTAATTCGTCTTTGCATTCTTTTAAATTATTATTTTTAAAATGTATTGCTGGAACTTTACATTGAAAAAACTTACTTTCTATACCTTTTTTGAATAAAGAATTGGCAACAATATGTGAAACAAAAGTTTTACCAGTTCCAGTCTTTCCATGAAAAGACATGACCAAAGGTGATTTTGGATCTTTATTTTTAATATGAGACTTAACAGCTTCACTAACAATTTTATTGGCTAAGTGTTGGCCGAAAACTTTTTCATTCAATTCGTTTTCCAAACCTGAAAGATCCTCAATCAACCATTGATCATTGCAACATTCGTTATTCTTACAGAAATCTAAAAAGGTAAATAGTAAAACATTTTCAAATTTGAAAATAAAGTTTTTTTTAAAATAACTCCAATATTAAATAAATTCTATTTGTTTTGGAAACATAGACACAATCTTAAAAAAATTTTAAAAGTTTAAACTGCAAGAAGCCTGAATTTATTAGGTGACAAGGGCCTCAGCCAGAGGCAATTCTACAAATAAAACGAGGGAGAAGAGGGGGGCCAATCATTAAAAAGTACTGAGTGGTTTCTTCAAAAAAAAAAAGAAGTTTCTCAAAAATAAAATTCACCCGAATTTTAATTGCAATATGGATTTTAGACAGAGCTTTAGTTTTTAGAAACAGTTTTTCACAGATTGAAAGCATTAAAATGTTTATTGCGTGTTTGCTACGTGTTAGACCTCTTTTTATAAACAAAGAAACATTTAAATATTAAATATCTTATCAGAAATCAGAGTAAAAACATACAAAACTTAAAGCTAGAAAAAGTTATAACAAAAGTTTAATACAATCTTTGTTAAGTCAAGTTCTTTAATACATCTCGAACTCTTTTTTAGAGAGCTAATAAGCCAATATGAACTGCACAATAATCTTCGCATAACATCTTCATTTGTGACTTTTCTTGAGTATTTTCTTGTATAGTGTTCTCTATAAATTTTAACGTCTTTATTTCGACATTCCTAAGTTTCCTCAGAAAGAAGACTGGAGCTGGTTTATCTCTTACTAATTGAGAACTATGAATTAGAATTTTATGTACAATTTGAGGCATTGGAAACCATGGGTACAGAGAAACGTAGAGCTCTGCTGTTTCTTTGATATATTTTTCAAGCTCATCAGCGTTAATTTGATGTTTGCACAATAAAACACAAAGAATTAGGGGCCATCCATAATTGATGTCAGTAAATATGGGGGAGAGAGAAAAGTTTGACAAGAATTGAAAAATTGAAGGGTTTCGCTGAGACCAAAATGATGTCAATTAAAAAAAAAATTGAGTTTATACAAGCAGATTTCAAAGGTATTTACATCTACAATGTGGTATTGAAATAGTATATTTGCTTTGTGGGGAATTCGATGTAAGTGATGCGATTTCTCAGTGACATTACATAAATTAAAAATTTACCAAAGTTTTATTATTTTATTACTATTTGACTGAAAATCTGATTATTTACAGATATTAACAATTTGTATATAAATTTAACAACCGTTATTTGCTCCCTAGCAATCTATAAAATGTGCTTCAAAGAAAACACATAAAGTCATTTGTCATTATTTCAAATACAATTGTCATTATTATCGAAGATCACTTCAACAACCCATGGGAAGATGGTGAGTAATTAAATTTATAGTATAGATATAGAATAAAATTTTAATTATTATTTGATGAGATATCAACTGTTCCATAATATAACTTGCTGAGATCTACTACTATATAAATGTATAATTTAACCAGAAAAAAAATCAATGGTATTTACGCATATTTTTAATGTTACTTTAGGGGGATGGGGAGGGCGATTAAAAAACTGACATCATATATAAAGAGGCTGGGGGGATGTTGGCCAAAAATAGTCAGGGTTTGATAAAGGGGGGAGGAGGGAGTCGAAAAATTGAGAAAAATCACTGACATCAATTACGAACAGCCCCTTACGTAGAAACGTTTCATGAGATTATTTTCTAAGCCAAGTATTTCAGCAGATAACTTATGGTTTTAGAATACTTTTTGTCCCGTGTTTCCATCATTTGTTGTACATGAACTGCTGCTTTTTGGTACATCTAGAACTAAACTTAAGTAATCTATCATCTTTTGTTGAACATTTTTTTTTTAAAAATTTCTTTATCATCCTCTCCCCTAACTTGCAAATTTCCTAATTCAATTCTATTATTTATATGAAGGCAGCAATCAAAGCACCTAATCCATGCAGGTAATGTGCTCAACCCGAGCTCAGTGGAAACTGTATTATAAATTTTTGAAAAAGCAACATTTAGATTGTTCATATTTGAAGGGGTCAGTTCACAAATACTACATATTTGAAAAGAATTACTTAAAGACGAAACTATAGTAGCCACTTTTCCATCAATCATTGTGCATTCTAACTTATGTTTGATAATAAAGGAATTAAAGATCGTTGGTTTCAAATACTGTTCTTGAATGAAATATATTCTTGTGTAATAACTTCAGCGCTTTCTTTTACATATTAAAATCGTACTCGACGGTAGTAAAGTGTAGAGGATGGTTTTTCATTAGTCCGTAGTGATTCGCCAGATTCTTCAATATAAAGTTTAATTCAAACGATGCAGGATAGAAATAAAGATTGTTCCTTAACATAACTGATACTTATCTTGTCTTCTGTACTTTGTTTGTGTAATGGTTGACTGGTTGAATCATCAAATCCTACTTTATGTATAAAGACAAGAATGGATTTCTCATGAGTCTTTACAGATTCATTGAGTATTTTTAACAACCTGTATGTAGTATGGTCAATAAGGGCTTGTAAATCAACTGAGGCTGAATAATCAGTAGTTTGTATTCCACAACGAGGTATGCGTAATTTTTTTCTTCCTTTACTTCATTATAAGTTGGATACATTATGTTCTTTAGGAACTGCCCCAATTCGAATTGTTTAGTAATCGGCTTTACTAACTCGACAGTCCAAAATCAAAGCTAATGCTTCCTCTCCAGTATACATCGTTGATGAATTAACTGCACCATCTTTCTCTGATTTGCTTCACAACCTTAAGCGTAAAAATATAAATTTGAAGAGTGAGGTGAATACAATCCACTAAGAAAATTTATTACCCGTAGTATTTTGGAGATTTTTTTTTAATAAATAAAATAAATTAAAAATGACTATAGTATTGATCTTAATGTACCTTAGCATCGCTGAATAAATAAAAAAATGAAATGAAAAATAATTTGAAATCTATGTCAGAGATCTCTGTAACTTTATAAGCATCAGGGTCGGTAACTGATTTGATTAAGAGGCTATCCATTAATTACGTAAAGCATTTTTTTGGCAATTTTTACCTCCCTCCCCTCCCCCTTGTTAATAACTTTTCAAACTTCCGGTGACCCTCCTAAAAAATTACGTCAAAATTCAATTACCCCCCCCCCCCCCCCCAAATTAAAAAAAAAAAAAAAAAGAGAGAAAAAAGCAAGTAAGCAATATTTTGTTATTTACAAGAAAAACAAAAAAGAGATGAAAAGTAAACTATTTAGAAAACCATTTAAAAATTACAAAAACTTACTCAGAACAAAAAAATAAAGATTAAAGGGTGTTCACAAAAATGTGTACACCTAACACATTTAAATTATTAACACATTTCAAATTAATGCAACACTTCAATTTGCCAATCCTCCTCACTTTAACTTTAGACCTAATTCAATTTCACAGTAAAAGCCAATTATTTCTAATAGAGTTTAGTATAACGAAAAAAGCATTTGACAAATTGTATAAACCAAGGTGCAGCAGCCTATTAAGACAGAAGATCAAAAAGTTGCAATTTGCAAAGTTTTAGTTTGATGTGCAAACAAAAAAGATTTATGTAAGTACATGGTCTACATTATATTATTTAAATGTTTATACCAGGGGTCGGCAACCTGCAGCTTGCAAACCTCGTGTGGTTCGTTCGATGTCAAGATGAGCCTCTTTAGCTCCATGCACAAATATTAATATAATATTGAAATAAAGATGTTGGTAACACTTCAAAAACAGAATATTTAAGGAGCTACCAATATCTTCATTTCAAATCTTTTTTCAAATCATCTACCAAATCTTTATTTCAATGTTATATTAATATTTGTGCATGGAGCTAAAGAGTCGCATCAACCGCAGGTTGTCCACACTTGGTATTAACGTTTAAATAATATAGTTAGACCAAGTACTACATTTTTTGTTTTCACATCAGATTAAAACTTTGTAGATTGCAACTTTTTGTTTGCATATCATACTAACCAACAACAACTTCGAAAACGTTCCGTTTGTGCTTATTTAGTTCTGTACGTGTTGGGTCTTTTTAAAACACAATGTGGTTTTTAAAAAGTAGGAATATAAATAGCTTAATGAAAGTACTGAAGGTTTAGCGAGTATGTAACACAGGACTGAAATGACGCTGCCTAATTTTACTTTTTTTTTAAATAGCTAAATTTATTAAAAAAAGTAACATTGTTGACGTCAACTTGTCTTTACCTCCCCCTCCCCTTTGTCAACAAATGTCAAAAACATTCAGACCCCCTCCCCCCTATTTTGTTGACGTAATTTACAGCCCCTAAGTTGTTTTCCAAAACATGAAACAATTTTCGAGTTATTTCTTTACTTTTCATAATGATTGGTAAAAGAAAATTTCAGTTCAAAAATATAATTATATTTTTGAACTGAAATTTTTTTTATAGTTTTTAAATAGTATTCGTATTTTACATGATTAAAAACATAATCGATAATTAACTGAAATAAGTTTAAGTTTATAAATAAAAAAACCACATTTCTTAATAAAGTAGAATAGCATTAAATTTTATTGTTTCTTGTAGTCTCCATAATTGCAATTTTCATAAATAAACGTCCGCGTATCATTTCGAGGTTTAGGCTGTAAGCAAAAAATTATTTCATTATTTATGCTTATCTGTTTCTTAAGCTTATCTGTTTTTTTAGCGTTATATGTTGTTTTAAAACAAGTTTAAACATTTAAAAAAAAATTTCACAAAAAACAATTTTTATTTTTTAAAGTGTTCTAAAATTTTAAAATTAAAAGTAAAATATTTCGAATATGTAGTCAAAAATTTAATTAATCTGAAGACTTCAAAATACACTTCAGTGAAGTTTACTTTGATCTATGAACTTAAGTAAATCTACGTTGTTCGGTTCACTTATTTCAAATATACATATACATTTTAAGATCCAGAGTTAATCGTTTTACAAAAAGTTGATATAAACAATCCAACTGTCAAAGATGATATTAAAAAAATACAACCGCATATTAGTTATCATTTTTAAAGGTGGCTACTTTACCTTACTTTACCAAAGCATCCTTATGAAAAATATAAAGGCATTATTTAATATAATTATCAATATTACTAAATAAAAATTATTTTTGAAACAAATACTCTTCTTTTTAATAATTTTTTTTATTTCCTTAACATAGATCACCTACCAGTGGCGGATCCAGGTCATTGTCCTAGGGATGAGGAGGGTAGGGGGGGTAGGGCAGTCTTGTCTTCCTATAGATAAATCTGGCCTTGTCTGTAATGTGCAACAAAAGACAAAATAATATCTTTAGTATATTCTCTTTTTTAATAAAAACTTTTATAAATTTAACAAACTACAAAATAAAATTGAGTTTTCTAGTTTTTGAAGATGCAAAACTATCAATAATCTTTTCGACATTTATGATGCAATCTCTATGGATATGCATCAAAGCTAATCCATTAAATCGATCTTGTCCTATATTGGATCTTAACCAAGTTTTAAGTCTTTTAAAATCTAGAAACCGTTCTCCCGAAGCAATGCTAACAGGAAGGGTGCAAAGCAGTTGCAAAATACATTTAATTAAAGGAAAGACATTACCATCACATTGCTTGTATGCTTCCAGTGCACATTCAGGTAGGTCTTGTTGCTTCTTGATAGCTCCCAAAATTTAAATTCTGAAGAAACTTTCGTTAATTGGATAGTCTCATCAACAGTATTTATGTTAGGCAGCCCTTTCATAAAACTCAGTATATTAGTTATGGATACCGTTAACTCTGTCTTTGTTTTATTTAAGAAATTTCTAGGTATTGCTACATTTAATTCGAAAGATTTCAAGTTTTCGTCAGAAAATCTGAACTCTAAATCTAGAAGTATACTATCAAGTAACGGTAAATAAACATTGACTCTATAGTAAGTTAGAGGATTATTGGTATTGAGGTTTGCCAATTAGTTTGTTTTCCTGTAACTCGTGGAATCTTGATTTTTAAACCTAAGTCTTCTAGTAACTTTGATGCAGTCCTAAATATAGCACTAAAGTTTTCTTTATTCTGTCGTCTTTTATTTAATATTTTTATGGTATGTTTAAGAACAGTTTTAGCATATTCCTTATCAAATAATTTTTTTTAAAGAGGCTCACTTAAAGAGACTGTGGTATTTAACATATTGGCTTATGAACAAAGTGTTATTACAAATAAGAGCTCAGATATTGCATTTTTTTAGTAATGCAGCCTTTGTTGAAGAGTCCCGATCATTCCACTGAGATATCAAATCAAGTGTTTCTACTATATTTATTAAACAAGATTTAAAACTTAACACAGAATCATGCTGTTCAATCCATCTTGTTTTGCATAAGCTTGTTAGAATTCACTTATTTATATATTTAAGAACGTTACTTCGCTTCGGCGAAGCTTTAAAAAATGATATTACTTCTTTCATTGACCCTATTGTATTTCTTACAGCTCGCACTGAAGAACATTTGGAAATTGATAAGTTTAAAGCATGGTTGTAACATGGACTTTTTATTGCGTTTGTTAGGCTTTAATCGTTCTTGATTTTCTTTAGCCTGTTTAAGTCTTCCTTCGTTAACTAAATTACGTACATCTGTAGACTGACATTCATATGTTCTGATGAAATCTGATGCTGCCAACATAGCAACTTTGTGATACGCATTGCAACCATGTAATTGAAAGTCTCCATCCTTTCCCAAAAGCTTTGAATAAATTGCTTGAGTAATTACACTTGACCGTGTATTCCCCCAACTTTTGCAAAAAGAAAGCAATGCTTACAAAAAAATTTCATAAAGGCATTCTGAAATCATTATCCACGGAAATTTATGTATATGTTTCTCGGAAAAAAAGCAATTAACATTCTTACCTTTCTTTAAATGCAAAGAATATGGATATTTGTAATTTGGACCAGGAAACCATTTGCATTTCAATATTCGGTATTTATTTTGTTCAATTACCTGAGGTGCTAAAAATGCCTCAATGTCTATAGGCAAACAGCTATGATCTTTGTCGCAGGTATTGAACCTTCTTTATTAACTTTTGCGTTAATTTTACTTGTAAAATTAGCAGCTTCCATACCAAGTCCAGGTTCTGGAGAAAATGGACTAAGTTTTATTATAATCTGATTATTTTTAGCCCGGCCAATAAATGCACAATTAAATCGTTCGGATGATGACACCGAAGATAAAGGCAAAACGATAGGACCAGCATGGTCCTGTATTGGTAGAATTATAATTCTTTTGATAAAATAGTCATCTAAAAAGCTTGTCCTCTTTACCCTGTTAGTCGTTGTAGCTAATAAAAATAATTACATTATAAATAGTGAAGATTATTTGTCATTTATTTATTTAAAATAGTTATAAACACACTTTTATTTTTTAAATAAGAAACTAATTCATAAGAAATTCATTCAGTTACTATTTTAAAAAAATTCTTCGTATCTCACTTAAATACATTTGTTGCAACTTCAATTGTTGAAAAGTAAATTTTTTTTTTTTTTTTTTGAAAAATAAATATTTCGAAACTATCATCGGTTTTCTTCGATTCGATTCGCTGCAGAATAACTTTTTATATTTTGTTTTTCTTTTCCAAATTTTTCAATAATATTGTAAAGTTTGACATTTCTTAGGGGGTAGTTACCCTCCTTACCCTCCCTTTGTATCCGCCACCGTCACCTACAGCCCAATAAAAAAAAAAATTTTCGTTCTTACAAATAAGCAAACTTTTTTTTGTAAGTAAAAATTGTAAGTAAAAAGCATGTTAAAAGCAATCTTCAAATAAAAAGTCAAAAGTAAAGAACACCATGATTTAAAAAGATCTAAAAGGTTTTTAGTATAAAGCCACTATCCAATAAATTCCATGAATAATGTCAAATAGAATATGACAAATCAATAATATATATAAGGATTTTGGTAAACAATTTTGGCTGTTTGTTTTCTTATTGGCCTCTAAACCATGCCTAATATCCATCGCTTCACAACAAAGTATCACCACGCACTGTTGACACATTTTTTAACAAGCTAGCAATATCTGCAAGCTTCGTACAATAATTTACTTTTTTAAGAATTGTAACAGTAAAGTTGTTGAAATATATATATATATATATATATATATATATATATATATATATATATATATATATATATATATATATATATATATATATATATATATATATATATATATATATATATATATATATATATATACATATATGTATGTATATATATATATATCTGTTTCTATAAGACAATTGTTTTTAGACCTACTAGTTTTAACATTAATAAAGCATTCAGGTAAGCTGATCCAAATTGTTTGAAAGTCTGACTGTCATTTGAACCTACTTTGCTCTAAATAGCTTCAAACAAACTTTCCAAATAATCCTGCTTAAAGTGAGATGTGAAAACAAAGCTAAACCTTTTGTAGAGAAACTCCTGACACAGTTCCACTAGACTAGTTACTCTCGAGTCTTTAATACAAGGGAGGAGGGTGAGGGGGGGGGAATAAAAGAAGAAGGTGGGAATTTTTTAATAATATAATATAAGTATTTATTATAAAAAATTTCAGTTTATAAATCCAAACTAAAATTTTTTACAAAACATGCATGAAACTATTTAAATCTAGCATGGCTTGCGGTCAATTGCGCATTTTCGAACAGCTGTTTTATATTAATTTCAATAGGATTTAATATGTGGATATAAATTTTATACTTCGCACAGAGGGCCAGAATGGCCAATTTTGAGACAAAATTAATAACTAATTTAATAGTAGTGCTACATTCACTATTTTTGACATGAGTACCAATATAAGGTTTGAGCTTCTTATGAAGGCGTTATTTTTTATTTAGTTGCTATTGGATACCTATTTTTTTGCATAACAACAACCTACTTTTTGTAGTTGTAGATTTTTTTTGTGTGCTATATACACTAAAATTGGCATGAGCACCAGTGTAGGGTCTGCGCCTTTTATTAAGATGTTATTATTTATTTAATTGCTATGGGTACCTAATTTTTACATAGTAACAACCTACTTTTTGTAGTTGCAGATTTGTTATGTGTGCTATATACACTAAATTTGGCATGAGCACCAGTGTAAGATCTGCGCCTCTTATTAGGGTGTTATTTTTATTTGGTCGCTATGGATACCTAATTATTGCAAAGCAGCCACCTACTTTTCGTAGTTGCAGACTTGTTATGAGTGCTATACATACAAAGTTTGCCACGAGCACCAGTGCAAGGTCTGCACTTCTTATGAAGGAGTTATTTTTTATTTGGTTGCTATGGATACCTATTTTAACGTAGCATTAACCTACTTGTGTCATATACTAAATTTGGTAAGAGCACTAATACGAGGTATGCATTTTATATTATGATATTAAGTTTGGTTGCTATGGGTACCTTATTATGCATAGCAACAAGCTTTTTATAGTAACAATTAATTTTAAACAAATTCTTGACTTATTTACTGTAAATTATTAAAAAAATAGGATTTTTAATGCTCTGATGTTCCATATAAATGTATGTGGGAACTTTTTAATTTATCTTTATTATAGAACATTGATATATATATATACATATGTGTATATATATACACATATGTATATGTATATGTATATATATATATATATATACATATATATATATATATATATACATATATATATATATATATATATATATATATATATATATATATATATATATATATATATATATATATATATATATATATATATATATATATATATATATATATATATATATATACAGTGGTGGCTCAAAAAATTAGAGCCACCTCGAAATTTAGACAATATTTGAGTTTCGACTTTCGACTGAAATTAATTAAAATACATACGGATGTCCAGTTTTTGTCATTTCGCATTGTTAATTACTTTGTTTTGAACATATTTTTACAATGACAACACTATTGAGCGGTTTAGAGTGAAGTTAGTTGCATTATTGCAGAAGATGTCACATTTTAGCACGTGTTGTACTGGGCGATAGTTGTGTTTCTGGCGGTTTTTATTTGTTGATTTTATATTTTTACGCCAAAATTTGTTTATTTTACTATTCAACACTTATTATATATTCTATTTACAAGTAAGTTATCATTATTTTACAACTTTCTTATCGTATTTAGGTAAATTTTGCTATTTTTTAAAATAATTGGTGTTTTTAAGGTATGGGCGAAGAGAAAGATATTTCTCCCACAAAACTAGGGCTTATTCAAGAATATTTGTCGAGTGGAAACCATTCCAACAGGCAAATTGCCAAGTGTGTGAATGTTTCCAGAGCAACAGTCGATAGGATTAAAAGAAAACTGGACAATAATCAATCACTAAAATTGAATAAAAGAAAAAATTGTGGACGAAATCAAATTACAACGCCTCGCACCGAAAGAAAAATAAGGGATATTGTGATAGAAAATAGGAGAAAATCGAAAAAAGTGCTTGAGGAAATCATAAACAATGAAGGTATAACTATATCCCTTGCAACACTTCGGAGTAGAATGGCAGAAGCAAAGGTTTAAGGCCTGTAGACCAGCGAAAAAACCAAGGCTCACCCAGGCAATGAAGAATAAACGTCTCCAATGGGCTAAAAATCATCGCCATTTTACCACTGATGATTGGGAAAGAGTAAGTACTCAGTTTCTCTTCATAAACACATTAAAATTTAAACGAATACCATATTAAAAAAAAAGAATATAAGTATTTCATCAAAAATATTAACCCAATTTTGAAAATTTTAGGTTTGCTTCTCAGATAAATCCACATTGGAAATTCTAATGGATAAAACTAATTTCGTCCGAAGAAGGACAGGTGAAATGTTCAATGAAGATTGTCTTGTGGAGAGGGTGAAGCACCCGCTAAAAATTATGGTCTGGTCAGTCATTAGTAGCCAGGGTACTGGAAGGTTATACATTGTAAAAAATACAATGCGGCAGGACCAGTACATCCAAGTCTTGAAGGAAAGAATGATTCCTCAAGCGATGGAGTGGTATCCGAATGGGAACCTTACTTTCCAGCACGACTCTGCTTCATGCCATAAGACAAAAACTGTAACAAAGTTTTTAGAGGCTGAAAAAATCCATGTATTACCCTGGCCAGGAAACTCGCCCGACCTAAATCCCATAGAAAATTTATGGGAATTGTTAAAGAGGGATATAAGTAAAAATCTTATAACAAATAAAAGAGATTTGATTGAAAAGTTAATAAATGTTTGGCACCACAGCGAAGAAATAAAAAAAAATTGTCAAAACCTCATCAAAAGTATGACCAGAAGAGTTGAAGCCGTAATTGCTGCAAAAGGTGACACTAAGTATTAGTGATTTTGTGCACAATATTTTGTATATCTTATTTATTTTTCCTAAACATACGTTGCACTTCTTTATTTTTGTCATTTACTATTATTTATATCCTATATTCCAAAATAAATAGTTGTAAATTTAACTCATTACAAAATATAGGGAAAATCAGCTTCAAAATATGAAAATTTGTAAAAATTTTGGGTGGCTCTATTTTTTTGAGCCACCACTGTATATATATACATATATATATATATATATATATATATATATATATATATATATATATATATATATATATATATATATATATATATATATATATATATAAAATATATATATATATATATATATATATATATATATATATATATATATACATATATATGTATATACATATGTATATATATTCATATGTATATATACACATAAGGGTGTACCTGTGTACAAAATATTTTCAAGATGGGGATATAGAATCCGCTAACAACTTCTCTGCTAGTTTGGCTTTTTTAGGCTCATAATTTTTTCCGAATTCAACTTTAGTTCCAAATAATAGTTGGTTAGCTGAGTATTGATCCATATCAGCAACTTTTCTATACTTAGATCTCAAAGAGGACTCATCAAAATTTAAAGTAGGCCTACCAAGAAGAGTAGTAACAATTGTTGGAGCAGCAGGTGGAACATATGCAAAAGGTATAAAGTCAGAATCCAACCATTTTGCATATTTTTTCTCAAATGCTGCAGCTTTGTGGTTAACATCATTCTAACGAGACTTCAAGCTCTTTAGGAATGCAATTAATTTGTTTCTTATAATTTCAGAATCATCCCAGTCGGCATATCGAGTATTGTAAATACTCGGAGTATTGATCACGTATAACATACCGCCGTTGATACCAGAAAAATACGCATTTAGTTTTAAGTTTCGAATTCTACTTCGATACCACTTATTTATCAAAAATACGTATTATTTAATATTTGATCAAAATCGGATACGATATTGTACCCGATTTTGATCAAATATCAGCATATAATGGAAAAACGAAAATCTTTGCTTTAAAGCGCATGCTTAAACTGAAATTGTGAAAGCAAAATTTAAATTAAAAAGTTTTCTCTTAAGAAATTTAGTGAAAAGTTTGTCTGGAATGAAAAGGAATAGTAAGAAATATATGAAAAGTTGTATGAAGAGATATCGTTATGCTAAAGCAGTATCGCATATCTCCAATACAGTTACTGTACTTTTTTGTACTAAAAAAGTTACTAAAACTTTATCATAAAAATATTTATTACTACTTTTAAATTTATTTAGTTTTATGAAGTCCTAAATTAATATAATTCAAATATATTATAAATCCTATCATTTCATACCTTGCTTATTTTATTATGTTGATTGTTATTTTATTAACATTTCTGTTATGCTATTACCTTTTTTTTGTACTGTTTTAAAAAATTTAGAAAAATATATTAAAATTTCGAGCCAACACTGACATTTTAATGTTGCTAAATGTTAAATTTTGTTATAAGGATTGCAGTTCTTCTATCTGTTTTTTGCTCTTTATTCAATAAGTATTTGATTTAAATTAAATATAATTATAATTTGATATTTTATTACGAGATATATGTTTTTATATATTATTATATGAATATATATATGAATCTTTTTAGATTTTTTCATGTTATTTTTAAATTTTTTGTTCGCGCAATTCAAGTAATATATGTTTATAGTTTGCATATATGTTTATATTATGTTCAAAGTTAAAAAGTTTTTGATAAATATATGTATGTGGTAATATGTGTTATGTAATTGCTTTATAAATGTGTCATTAAAATAGTATAAAATGTATCTATTGTGTATATAAATATTATATGAGGTGTTTATATATGTTACATAAAGTTAAATAGATGTATTGTGTTTTATAGTTATTATATATGTTTATATTATGTTGTTTCCATGTTTTCAAGGTGTGCGACTTGGGAAACGTGTTGAGCAAGATTTTGCGTAAAGTTGTTATTTATGTTACTAATGTTGTTACATTTGGCTTACCTTTATGTTGGTGTCTATTGTTAAAAATTTTAAGTGGTTTTATTATTGAAACTCACTGCTTTTAATCATTCACTAAAAGCCACTCAAGAAAAATCATTTTGCCGTATATACATTTTGTTTATATCTCAATTTGAATTTTTAGAACCATGAAGTACCAACATGATTTGTTTTCTAAAAGCTAACATGAAATAACAATATTTAACAACTACTACTCTCTTATCATGACATCTTATCTCTATCAGATATATTGATTTTATATTCATATTTGATGTTTTTCTTTGTATTTACTTATCAATTACATTTGTTCATTTCAGATTTATCATATGATGGATTTATGTGATATAAAAGAACAAATGTATGTAAATTTTTATGAATTTTTTCTGGGCTTTTCTAAATGTGTTTCTTATTCACATTTTATTTTACAAGCAAGGTCTGCAAGCAAATTTGAGCTGAAATTTTTTTTTTGCTTTTAAGGAGAATTGGCGTTATTCTTTGTTTAATTTAATTTGTTTAAATATAGTAGTTCTAACAAATAAATGTTTGTTTGTTCTTGGTTTTTTACTTATCTGTTTTCAGATTCTTTTAAACTAGGCAACTCAGCTAAGCAAGTTTTGTTTTATTTTTAGTGCTATTGGAAAGAGCTGAAAGTTATTTTTTAGAGTGATTGAAAAGAACTGAAGTGTTTTTTAGTTACTTCACACGGTGTAACTGATACTGGTTTGAGTAAGTTTACTATTTTGTTTTATTTTATATTGGATTTATTTTATATTTGATATATATTATATTATGTATATATTATGTGTATTTAAAACTGACTGTAATTTGTTGACATGAAAGTTTATAAACTTATATCTGCCTATATTTAAGTATATATTTATATATATATATATATATATATTATATATATATATATATATATATATATATATATATATAATTACTTTAGAGTAAAATATACTGACTGACATTGCTTCAATATTTTATACAAGATTGTGCATTTATTATTTTTGTTCATTAAGGTAAAAATAATTCTGTGCATTGTAGATTCTTTGTTAAATTAAAAATAATTGATGTAAATAAATATTGTTTAATATTTTTGATAAACAACTTATGTATATAAACATATAAAAAGATATGGATTTCAATAAATCTTAAGTTTAAATAAAGTCTTTGATTAGAAAAGATCACAATTTGTAAGATTCTTTTGCGTTCATTTATTCAATTGTAACACTAGTAAGATTACTGGTAATATGTTTAATGATAACAGTGAAATTGAAATAGATAGTATTAGGCTCAACGAAGTTATTAATGTAAAATGCTAATAGGCAACTTGAAAAAAGTTGTCAAATGAAAAAAATAGATCTAGGCAGGATGAAATTAATCGTTGTTGAAATGTAAGAAATGCAACTCGGCGTGCAGAAAACTTACTTGACAGAATTCCGTGTCAAGCAGTGTTAATGTCTGTTAATTTGATTTTACTTTCAGAACAAAGCAAAGTATGATTTTAACTATTTATAGTAACAATTAACACTTTTAAATCTAAATAATTTTATTTTTTTTTTATAATTTCTATCATAATTATGTTCTTTTTTTCATTTTTTTTTTTTAGTTTGTCTTCCCTTTGTCATCTCTTGATTAGTTAGCTAACTGTTGAAACATGGTTTTAATTTTGTAAATTTAGTATGATGTGAAATTTACTCTATTTACCATTAGTCAACAGTTAGAGAGAAGCTGGAGCCTAATTAAGAAATGCTGGAAATAAGCTTTTAATCAAGGTAAAAATAATTTTGTTTACTGGTAACATAATAAAACCAGTTACTACTATTTATTCCGTGCTTTTTTACATTTGTTAACATGCTGCTTTGGAAACACTTTCTTTCTCTCTCTCTCTCTCTCTCTCTCTCTCTCTCTCTCTCTCTCTCTCTCTCTCTCTCTCTCTCTCTCTCTCTCTCTCTCTCTCTCTCTCTCTCTTAGATGAGTGGGAGATTTAATAAAACTTATGTAATTACTGAGCTCTTACGTATTTCCTAATACCACAAATGATAATGACCATTTATAAGAAATATTTTACAAGTTGCTTGCTATTTTATGATATAGTTGCTCAAATTGTTTAACTATAATTGTCCCTTGATTGTTCAAATATTGTAATAAATAAAATCTTTTTTGTCCAAGTATTTAAGTTAATAAAATATCTTATTAAGTTGTGGTGTTATTTGCTAGCGTTACTATAGTAACAATGTATACATTGTGATGTCTAGCCTTTTTATAATCTTTTTTAATTATTCTGTAGACAGAATATATGAACCTGTCATTTCGAAAAAGACATAAGTCCAAAACTTTTAGCAGTTAGTTTATAAGTTTGAATTAAAAATTTCTGTATGATTTATGTTTTTTTTATAAAAAATAAAAAATACATAAGTTATATACGTTCTTTATTTATCTACTTCTATGTTTAATTTCTTTAGGAACCTAGACGTTATTTTAATAAAAATCATATTTTTGTTGATTTTGAAAAGTTTTAGTAAACGGACTTGTGCCTTTTTCAAAATGACAGGTTCATATATTTTCTGTTAATATTATCCTAATTCTACTAACAATAAAATGCAAATAGTACTTTTGTAATTAAAAATTGTAATTTTTTTTTCATGTCTTTTTTTAGGTATTTGCAGGCTTTACTTGACTTTCCTTTTCTGGTACTTGTGTTGTGACAGATTTTAAAAAGAACTCAACTGATGTTAATGCGGTCTTTATGTCGTTACCTATAAGCAATGACGTTGCTGATACGGAGTCAAAGTTAGAATATTTATAGATAAATTTGTATTTAATATTTTAGATAATATATCAAGTTATTAATGTGTTTTTATTGTTATTAATGATTTAATAAAAAGCAGTAAGCAACCCGTATTACGGGTTGCTTACTGCTAGTCATTATCATTATGTTATGAATTCATATTAGTTAATAAAATTGTATTGAATATTCTCTGGTTATCGTGTTTTATACGTGTTTAAATCCAAGTTTGATACTCAGAAGGCGTCGTATTCGATACCTGTCTTTATACGCATCTGATGTCTATTTTTAATGCGCGTTTGATACGATAAAATAGCTAACATATATTCGTAAATAATCCGTATTCTGGAAAGTTTTAAATGCGCATGTAATACCAGGAAAATATCGTATTGAATATTCTCTGGTTATCGTGTTTTATACGTGTTTACAAGAGTTTCAAATGCGAGTCTGATACTCAGTAGGCGTCGTATTGTATACCTGTCTTTATACGCATCTAATGCGTATTTCTAATGCGTGTTCGACATGATAAAATGGCTAACATACATACCACATCGATACGTATTTAAACGAGTTTCTAATGCGCATTTACAACTAAATTTGCCGACTGGGATTTAAGTCTAACTTGACAACTAATTGATCATAAATTGCTGGATCTTATATATAGACATATAGACATATATAATGGTACTTCATTGTTATATTATTTTTTTATTCTACAAATGGAAAACCTATATATATATATATATATATATATATATATATATATATATATATATATATATATATATATATCATGGCTCGAATTGACGTAAAAAAATCTAATCCCGATTTTTTTGTTGCTCATAACCCCTCCTCCACTCCCGCCGGAGGGGAGGGGGCATTATTTATTTTAACTTATTTATAACAACATATATAATAAGTCTCATTTGTGCATAAGATGTCATAACATTTACGTTCGGTTGTAAAGTAGCTTTAGTTATAATTTACATTACTACTATTATTAAATTGCATTAAATCTAACGGCTGTATTTTTGTAAAATAAATGAACTTGATATAATCTTCTTTTAATTAATTATTTCATTTTCTATTTTATTTACATATTTTAAACTGTTTAAAACAACCAGAATATTTAATTTTCTATAAATTTTTAACAGTAAAAAAAATTATATAAAACTCTAACAAAACAATCTATAAATTTGAAACAGTTATAAAAACTATTATAAAAATGACGAAAACATTGTTGTGATAAAATGTTAAAACTTAACATTTTCACGAAAAACCCGCACAATCACAAACAAGAATGATAATTAAATTCTTATTAAGTAAGTTTTCTTATTTAAGTAACCTTATCAAATTCCCATGATATTTCTATCAATAGCTTTTTTATTCAATGTATTTTTTAATAAAAGTTAGCGTTCACTTTTTTCATTCAATAAAATAAAGCGAAAGAAAAAAATGTGTCTAAATAATAGAATCTTTTACGATCTAATACTTTTTTTGATTGCTTATAGAAAAAGTATTAGATCGTAATCGTAAATATTTTGATCGTTTATATCATTAAATTTGTTCATAACGAATGAGCTAAATCGGAATAAAGCCCTTGAGAATTCGAGTTAAGAAAGTGACTTTTCAATCAATCAACTTTTATTTCTTTTTTCAATCAAAATCTTTTATTTCTTGATTTGAATAGGTATTTAATCGTTTGTTTTTTATAAATTTTTCCTTCCTTAAACAATCGGTCTTTTTCCTGCATTTGAACATTTTTGCTATTTGATTTTCTAAATCTTTTATTTTTCTTTCTTTTACTTTATGCTCCGCTTTAAAAAAAAATTATTGTTACAGAAGTCACTGCAGTTTTATACTGTAAAAGAACACTAAATATTTGCGAATAGAGTATCAATCTTCTAAAATAAAAAAAGAATAATCACGAAAAAAAGAAAGATCGTTAAAAAACAAATTTTAAGAAAAAACTAATCGCGAAGGTGCGAAAAGTAATCGCGATACGCCTAATTCGAACCCTGTTTATATATATATATATATATATATATATATATATATATATATATATATATATATATATATATATATATATATATATATATATATATATATATGTATATATGTATATATGTATATATGTATATATGTATATATGTATATATGTATATATGTATATATGTATATATGTATATATATATATATATATATATATATATATATATATATATATATAATATATATATATATATATATATATATATATATATATATATATATATATATATATATATATACAGTATCGGACAAAACGATTGCAACCAAATAATGCTAATTTAGTTTCTTTATATAAAAGTGCTGCATTTTTTCAATTTAGAGAAATAACTATGTAACTGTTTAGAGACAAAGTTCTTCAAGTTTTATTGATCACAAAGTTCATTATTTGTACACGAAAATTAATAAATTAATCAAAAGTATTAAAAAAAGTTGATTTTCTTCTGGACAAAACAAGTGCAACTCGACAAAATGTTGACCAAGCTGTATTTCGCTATCAATATTTCGTGGCGAATCCTTTGTTGTCGATCACAGCCTTGCATCTTCGAGGCATAGATTCGATCAGGTGATCAATGAAACTTTGTGGAATCGCTGCCCAGGCCTTTTGGATTTGTTCAAACAGTTGATCCTTATTACGAACACCTTCACGATTAATTCTGCGGTTGATGATCTCTTACAGGTTCTCGATAGGGTTGAGATCCGGAGATTGAGGCGGCCAATCCATCACCGACAGGTGGTTGTCTTGAAATCACTGCTTGACTACTTTTGCAGTGTGTTTCGGATCGTTGTCTTGCTAAAAAACCCATTTTATTGGCATATTCCATTCAGCATGAGGTAACATAACATCTTTCAGGATATTTTTATACATGAAACGGTCCATTATTCCATCGTTTCGATGTATTGGACCTAGACCGTTAGCAGAAAAACACCCCCAGACCATTACATTGCCTCCACCATGCTTCACGGTCTTATTACAGTAACGTAAATCGAGGCGTTTTCCGGCCGGTCGACGTACACGGCAAATGCCATCGCTCCCAATGATGTTGAACTTCGATTCATCACTGAACAGGACAGTTCGTTATTTCTGCACATACCAGTCAATATGAGATGTAGCAAACAGGGGTCTTTTCTTCTGGTTTTTTAGTGAAATAAGCGGTTTCTTTGCAGGGCGTCGATAAAACAATCCGGCTTCAACAGCACGTCGTCTGATTTTTTGGTCCGATACAGGCAGCTCTAATTGCTTTTGTATCTCGACTGATGATTTCCAGGGATCCTTCTTGACGGATCTGACGATCATAGAATCCTCTCTAGAAGTGGTAGAACGCGGTCTTCCACCTTTGTTATCTGCTGCCAACTTCCCCGTAGAACAATATTTGGAACATAGTCTTGATACGGTCCATTTTTTCACGCGATATTTATCACAAATACTTTTTTGTGACATTCCACTAACGTAATCGCCAATAATTTTCTTTCTTAGTTCCAATCCAAGACTGTCGGGAGCCATTTTTGCACTTGAAGTCATGAAAATAATAAAAATAAATAATCACGCTTCTCAAGGCTTACCGTGTTACATTTACTTTGTGATGATACAATAATGCTCTGTGGAACACAACGTTTTGATTGGATGTGGACTGTATTGATGTAATGAAACACTTGTTGTATTTCACTTCTTGTATTGATGTTCTTCGATAAAACGCTTTGATAAAACTCACTTTGATAAACTGTCTTGATAATACTGATTGACTTCCATATACTGACTTCCAATGACTGATTGACTTCCATATACTGACTGAATTACATGTCGATTTACATGTCTCTTATATAGTAAAATGAACCTGTGTGAACCTGTTCTGGAAGATTCTAGATGCTTCTTTTCGATGCTTCTGGAAGCTTCTGAATGCGTCTGGATGCTTTTGAATGTTTCTGGATATTTCTGGATGCTTCCAGATGCTTCTTCTGGAAACTTCTGAAAGCTTCTGCATGCTTCTGGAAACTTCTGGGTACTTCCTTTAATTATTAAAAAACTTCCGTGACGTTGACACGGACCAGACTTAAAAAAATGAAACAAACCAAAAAAGTTGCACTTGGTTTGTCTGCTGCAAAATGGCACTTGTCAACGAAATTCTGCCTGTGTGCTGTCACCTGTCAGCTGATTGCTCATGTCATAGCATGCTATGACTCCAGACTCCTGAACTGTTTGCTGTGGTAGTATAGTTCGTTTCGTTTTTAAGACATGTAAAATTAGGAACACTTTTTAGCATTGTTCGATGTTGGTTGCAAATATTTTGTCCAATACTGTATATATATATATATATATATATATTTTGCATAATCTAATCTAATATAAGTTAAATATAGTTGGCGATTAATTTACTAACAATATCTAAGCAACCTATCTATATAGGGTTTTTGTATAATCAATAACATATAGTAATATAAAAAAAAATGTTTCATTGGCAGTTGTCACGGTATAAAATCATGAGTAATGTTTTAGTTACATAGTCTACATCTGCAAGTATCTGCAACCAAAACTGTTTTTAACTCATTAAATATATTTTTTTCTGCGAATATCAGCCATAAAAATTCCGGCCAAACATGGGCGAAAAAATATAAGCATAGTATTAGCAAAAAAAACGCAATTAAACACACTATCTTTGATTGATCATAAAATGAGTCAAATACCTTCAAGAAGATAAACAGAAATGCCAATTGATAGCTAATATATGTATTAAAACTACAATTCAAATTCGTAGTAATATAAATTACTTAACATTAAGTAGCAAAACATAAAAAAAATATTTTTCTAAACTTTTTAAGAAAAGCGCTTGACCGCCTAAAATATTGTTCAGGGTGACAACTTTAAATTAAAAAATTTTAGTGAAGGCGTATTTTTTGATTAACAATCCTTATGTTTTTATGTAAATCAATATGTTACGTTCATTGAATAGTAGTTTTTTATACAAAAATTGAATGAAAATAATTTTGACTTTTGGCACATCATGGCCCACTGTGCTTTGGTGAGAAATAAATTAAAAGCTCATTTTTGATAAATCGAGATTTACTTGGTTGGTGATTTTTAAACCCTCTCTTAACTCTAAAACTCCAAAACACAAACCTTGACGAACGAGGCCGCTGCGCGGAGAAACAAGTTGAGCGGTACTACCAGGGACGTAGTGGGAATCGAACTCGGAGCCTCTCGCTTATGATGCGAGCGCTCTACCACTACACCACTACCGCATTGTTACCGCAGCTTATATACTAAAAAGTTTTGTTTTGTCAGTGAGTGAAACAATTATTTTCTAATTTTTAAGGCCAATTTTCACTTTTTTTATTTTTTGATAACAAGCAAAAATTAAAGGTAAGGAGGAAGGGGGTCGGTCTTTAAAAAGTTGGGGTGGGTGGGAAAATTTTCCAAAAATTAATTAACGTCCTCCTCCTTTTATTAGGAACTCGAGAGTATTGTAACATTTAATCTCTAATGTGATAAAGATTTTAAAACATTTATTTTTTAATCCAAAGTTGAAATAGCCTCAACAGTAACGTGTTATTTTCCATTGTTGTTACACCACATCGAGCAGGTTTATCAGCATGAAACTTTTTTGAATTCACTAGATTAAAAAGAGTATTATTTTTATCAACAAATTAGTTGGTCAGTAAGAAGTCAGTATATCAGTTGACATTAAGATTCAATTCGTAATATTCAAATGCTCCAAGATCAAAATGTCTATCAATCAATTTTGGTGCAAGACGGATAGAATTGCATTTGTCTATCTCATACAGCGTCTGAATGTGATACCATAAGACTATATTTAGAACTTAAATACTGTAGGGGTGGCATAATGGGGAAGGCATTTTCCCCCAGTGTTTGTAGAATAAAACATTTAACTTTCAAAATGATTAATACACAAATAATAATAATTGTTAAAATTTCAAGTTTTCCATTAAGATCTCCTCTTGCAACTGTAGAAATAAGAATAATATATAACTTTTATATTTAAGTAGTGAGTTAATCATTGAAATAACATGATAATTTTCATTAGCAACACCACTCGCATTTGTGCAGTTAATTGCAGCACAATAAGAAGGCATTTCTGAACAATGAAGAGTATTATTTATTAAAGAATAAGGAAATATAAAACAGAAAACTTTGCAGAGTTTTAGCCAAGTTTGTTGTTGTGAACTTATTTACATACTACAAGGACATTTCAAAATGCCTTGTGTGTACGATTACATGTAAAACTATGTAAAACCGAAAGAATCGACAACTCTTAATCATTATTGGGATTTGTCATTTTAAAACTAATTTCAAAGACAATGAGACAATTTATCCTAAGTTTCTTTTTTATACTAGGGAAGTATAGGTAGAAATTAAAAATAAAAACTTAAAAAAACTGAGGAAAACCGATCCTTAATCTAAAAATCATAATGAAATCGCGCATTTTTTGAATTTGGGGTCTACTTTAAATACAGATTTAAATTTTTATTTCCATTGTACTCCAATATTTTAAATACAGATTTAAATATTTAAATAAAGATTTATCTTGAAGCATTAAAGGTTCCCACAGGGTATCTTATCGTTTTTGGAAAGGGTATCCCTATTACGGTTCATATTATGTATTAATGGTTTAAAAAATTTGAAAGGGTTTGCTTACAAAAATACTAATGAGTCATTAAACTGTCAAAAAACGTTTTTACTAGCGTTTAAAAATTAGCCATTATCAGAAATCGGAAAGGTCCAATGATTAAATGTATATGTTTTCTATTACTCTATAATACCATTCTTTTAATTCAAACAAAAAAAATTGGGCGTAATATTGCATTGTTGAATTAACATTACGTCAAAATGATGCGAAACCTGATTTTTTTTTTTTAAATTTATTTATATAATTATTTTAAAGCATTACTTCTTTATCTGCAGTTGTTCAGTTTGGTTTATTCTGCATTTTGCTAATTACTTTTGACTTGTTCAGAATAGAGTACTCAGTTTTAATGCCGTGTCGGATCGAGCTCGGGTGCCAATACCGGACCGCCATCGTTTTTGTCAGTACAAATTTGCGTCGGACCAATATCAGTTAACCGACTCAAACTATGTTCAACAAACATCAGTTTTTAAAAATGTTTACATGTCCACTAATGTATAAAATAAAAAAAAAAGAGATAGAATTAGCATTATTTTGCCGAACGTTATATCAACGATACGATATTACTTTCTATGTGTTATTATACCCTGTATATACCCTGCGGGAACCTTTTATGTTTTGAGATAAATGTATTTAAAGTAGGCACCAAATTCAAAAATGTTTATGATCTTTTGACTAAGAGTTCGTGTATAAATTACGTCACGCTTTAGGGGAGTGTGTGACGCAACACTCCCCCTAAACCGTTGGACTAGTTTCAGCCTGTTACAGCCTACAGCTGTAACAGGCTGTAACTACTCCAACGGTTACTCTAATAAACTAACTACTCTGATAAAACTGTAACTACTCTAATAAAATTAATTTTTTATTTTTTAAATGTAAATACCGCAAACTTTTGTTTTATTGATTAAAATCGCATTAACGCGTATTTGCTGAATATGTAATTAAGAAACACAATATGTAGATAAGAAATCGCAATATGTAATTAAGAATACATAAATTGTAATTAAGAAATCGTAATATGTAAATGAGAAAACATAATTTGTAATTGCGAATTCATAATGCAAGCTTATAGGTCATTATAAAAGGTCTTCTAGAACACGAATTTGAATAAATTAATATCAAATTAGGCATATTAATGAAATTAAAAGATCGTTGTGTTATTTGTCAATGCACTTTTACCCGAAAGTTTATTATTAAATTGAATCCGTGTCAGCATTTAGTTCACCAAATTTACATACACTTCTGGAACAATCAAAACCAACATGTCTAATTAGTTTAGTAAATAGACGGTCAAAGTGGAAACTAATTAGTGCAAAAGCAGTTTTTAGCCTGAACGTCTCTTCTACCCTTCAGTTGTTGAAATCCAAAACCCCACCTGCATACCCCTTTAGCGTTTTTCACAATTTGATGTCAAAGTGAGGTACCTTACAATAAATTTCAAAAACATATGGTTTTCTTAGGAAATCCTGAAACAGCACCTCTATTTAAGTTAAAAATATGAACTTGTCAGTTACTAATTTGATCTCATTTAAGTTTATATTTATCAAATATAAATGTAGCTTAACAAAAATATTATTTTTTAGAAAAAAAATTTTTCAGGGAGGGGGGGGGGTAAAAAAAAATTTAAATTTTTAAAAAATTTTTAATTAAAAAATTAAGATTTTTTCCAATTTTGCCTAAATTAGGCTATTTATAGGTTGTAAAATGTTATTAATGACTGTTATCTGACTATTATTTTCTGATTTGTCATGATTGAAAGAAAAGTGAACCTCAAAATTGAAATTTAATACCGTTATTTATTTTCAGGGAGTAAAAATAATTAAAAATTGTGTATTTTCATTCAATTTTGCCCAAGTTAGGCTGTAAAAAGTTAATAATAATTTTTATATGGCTATCTTATTCTGATTTTTCATGGTTAAAGGAAAAGTGAACTTCAACGACCAAATTTAAAACTGTTATGTATTTTCAGGGGGTCAAAAAAATTAAAAATTGTGGATTTTCAGCCAATATTGCATAAATTAGGCTTTTTATAAGCTGTAAAATGTTATTAATGACTGTTATTTGTCTATCTTATTTTGATTTGTCATGACTAAAAGAAAAGTGAACCTAAAGGATTAAATTTAAAACTGTTATGTATTTTCCGTATTTTTTTATATCAATATAAAAAAATCAATACTATATCAATATGAGTGAATTTTTATAGACTTGAAATCATATCGAATATATTTCCGTCAACGAGTGAGTCATCATCAGAAATATTCATCTTGAGTTGTGTTTTCACAACAAATGTCTTTGCAATCACCACATGCCGAAAAACAAGAAAGGTAAGTCCGAGGTTCGACGCCAGCTCCAGCTCAACAAGCGACATTGGTACGGAAGGAGGCGTGAACTTCCCGTTAAATGCTCTCCCGCGGTGCTCTGTGATAAGACCGTAAGGACTTCTGGGAGCACCTAAAATAACTACAAAAAAAAAAAAAAAAAAAAAAGTTCTTCGACACGAACATAGCTTAGATCCACATGGCCTCTTCGACGGTAATTTGCAGTGACATCTAGTAACGTGAAGAATTTCCTCCAGTGCAATGTTCTAAAAAATTATAATTTTGTATATTTGCTCTAAGTAAAAAATATGAGTGAGTACCATAAGAAAAAAAAAAGATACCTGGTTGGTCATGGTGGGTACCAATTTTCTACTTATGATCTTCTAACCCCATTCAACCGTATTCATGCTACACTTCATCAACATTTTCCACTACCAAACCTGAAGGTATACTCTTAAACTGTGATACCATACTGCCCTTTTTGTAGGTGGTAGCTTCGATGGTACAATTCTTGAGACAGATGCAGCCATTTGCATACATGTGCTGTATCTCATCTCTGAAAGTGTATCATTAGCTTTTCTGTTGTACAGTATGATAAACAACTTAATAGCTGCATTCCCAACTTCTTTTTGCACACTAGACGATTTCATGAAGCAATCGAAGAATTTTTATGTCTCTTTTGATTTCTGTAGAAGGCGTAATGTCTAAGTTTTACCTTTTACATGTAAAGCTGATGTTGTATCATATCCACTAAACGCATGAATGAGAAGCAAATGTGGTATAACTGAACTGTCGAAGCTGGTTATTGCAGTTTTTATATCCAACTGGTTGCGTTGACTTCTGCTATTTTTTCCCTAGTTTGAACTTATGATAACAGGAAGAAGGGGATGGGTCAGGACCCATCCCCTTCTTCCAAAATACATTAACATAATGATTACATCAGTATCATTGGCAACCACTGTTACGGAATCTCCATTTTTGCATTGATCCAAAGGTGCTTTAACTATTATTGTGTCAGCATCATCATTTGCATGCATAACAGTACAGCCATCAACTTCAAACTTATCACTGATCAATTCAATTAACTTACTCTTGTTAATTTGATTTGAAAGAGAAGTGTCTTGGTTGACTGACACCTTTATGTCTGATCGTACATCAATATCAGAACAACTAGCTAACTTGATTGACCGCCTATGATGTTCATGATCTTTTGTCGATGGACTGTTGTTATAACTGTCAAAAATAATTGAAGCTATCGCAATGTTTGCTTTAAATAATTTCTGTACAGATCAATGATGTTTGTGAAAGTTGTATCACTTTTCCAGATGACCTAAAAATAAAAGTAAATAATATTTAATTATATCTATCTATTTATCTATCTATCTATCAATCTATCTATATATCTATCTATCTATCTATCTATCTATCTATCTATCTATCTATCTATCTATCTATCTATCTATCTATCTATATATAATATATATTATATATATATATATATATATATATATATATATATATATATATATATATATGTATATATATAATATATATATATATATATATATATATATATATATATATATATATATATATATATATTCCTTTTTATGGCGTGCCTTTTTATGGCGTGCTGTAAGACAATTTCGAGGCGTCTTAAAGATCAGGGGTTCAAAATACACCCATGTAAAAAAGTACCTCTTCTTACAGCACGCCATAAAAAGGGAAGGTTAGCTTGGGTGAAATATAATAAAAACACAGACTGGACAAAAATATTATGGTCATATGAATCACGATTTTATTTGCAATCAGATCGTCCACAGATGTGCATTAGACGTAAGAACGAACAATTAAATCCAGATTGTATTCACCAAACGGTAAAGGGTAATCTTGGATTTATGGTTTGGGGTTGTTTTTCTGCCAAATATGTGGGCAGATTGCATAGAGTCGAAGATGGATTACGAATAAATTCCGAAGAATACATTAGTATTCTACAAAAATCTTTGCTGCCCACACTGGAAGAATTAGAAGAGGATGAAATTAAATTTCAACATGACAATGCTCCTTGCCATACGTCTAAACAAGTTAAAAAATGACTCAAGGATAACAATATCTTCCTTTTTGAAAATTGGCCTGCTCAAAGTCCAGACCTTAATCCCATTGAAAATTTGTGGGACTATATGGATAAAGAGGTCCATAAAAATAATATTTCATCTTTGGATGATCTTTGGGCAGCCATAAAACAAGTTTGGGTTACGATACCTGACCGTTTGATAGCAAATTTAATTGAGTCGATGCCGCGTCGAATAAATGAAGTGATGAAAAATGGTGGTGGCCACACAAAATATTAATTTTTTTTTCCAAAATGAGTCATATATATGTGTATGTATATGTATTTAACATAAGCGATATATTATATTTTATGTATTATATTTTTAATTGATTAATAATACATAACTTACTGAAAAATTGTACTGTTCACTTTTTTTTGCTCGCCAGTGTATATATATATATATACTAAAAGTAAAATAAATTACCTTTCTTAACAGTGCTCCGCCATCCACTATGTGGTGCTTCGCCTCGATCATATCAGATTCTTCAATCGATTGAAAATCCTTTCCCAATAATGTTTTGATGAGAGATGCTTTGTTCAACTTTCTTATGTTGTTGTCTGAAAATAATGCTGTTGGAACTGAAGTCAATTCGTAGTTGAACTCTTAATAACAACACTTTGTTCTGAAATCACTATTATACTCTATATACTAGCAGGATCGATGCTGATCTTTTGATTGTTGACACAAGCGATATTCTAAAAATAAAAGTAAACAATATTTCGCTTTGAAAATTTTAAAGCGAAAAGAAAGAACATTAATACATCCATGCAAATACCTGTTCAATCACAAGATCAGGCCACAATCCAGCCTAAAAGCGCTCTGATCTTCGAATTACATGAAAACCATTAGATGCCAACATTTGATACATCCAAGGATTAGTTTGAGGAAGTTTAAGCATATGTTGTTGGTAAAATCTTGCAGATTTTGCATAGTGGATTTGCCCTGTACCTGCAAAAAGGCTAAGCATTTGATTCAACGTGATCTAATCCCCTTCACGCAAAGCACGGATAAATCAACACATAATATCAATGTATTCCATATATTGAAGCCATAACTTTATCGTTCGTGGCTTGGAAGCTAATACAGTTTTTAACAAGTCAATAATCAAATCAAGCTTTTCAATACCTGCACAAGGAACATCAAGGTAGTTAATTTCTTTTTCTGAGATTTGCTTGCAGAATTTCGAACAATTCTTCAGGTGTTAATTTGCTATTCACCTTGAGTTTGTGAACTCTCCAAGAAACAATCTTAAACTTTCTGGAATCCAATCACCTTTTATTTCATCACTTGTTGGGTAGTAGTCAGTGCTGTATATTTTTCTCGAATATCGGCTATTATTTAATTAGCTGCCACCTTTAAAATTCGTATTTTTTCTCATTTGATATCTTTTTCTATTTCTTTAAATTTTTTGTTTATAATAAAGTTTGCGATATCTTTAAAACATATTATGTTGTCAACACCTTTTGAATTGTCCACAAATAATATGTTAGATCCAAATTTATCTTTTAACACACTTTATAAGTAACGTTTATTATACACTTCTCCATCCTCGGCAAAAAGTTTTTTTAATTTATTACGAAACTGGCTGAGCATTATAATTTCTGCAGTTGCTTCAAGCCATTCACATGCTTGGTTAATGCGCCCATCATATTCTCATTTTATGGCCTTACTATCTTAGTGGATTTTGTTGATTCTTTTTTTGGAAATTTAAATTACAGCTCTGATGATATCTAGCTTCCGCAGCAACACGATCAATGCAACTTAGTAATCAAGCTTGAATCTGAAGAGCCGATGAGTCATTTGCATTTTCCTCCAGTTTTAATGTGCAAATGCAAAGTAGCCTTTGTCTAATATCTAATGTTGATACCATATGCCAATCTTTTCGATTTGGGTTTTTTAAATGATGGATACATTGTTAAACACAATAAAAACAGTTTATCTTCTAAGCAAAGGTATCAATGTATTTTCGAGTTTTTTTTCTCAAAGGTTCTTGAACACCAATACGCCGTTTGTTACAAAAAAATTTTCTACAGCTTTCATGTACAAACATTACAGTTTAACTCGATTTCGCTAAACATAACTCTCTGTATAATGAATCTTCATTTCGAACTTTGCTGAATTGTAATAATCCACTAAGTCCTTTTCCTGTCACAAATTCTCTTTTGTTAGTTCTTTACAAATAACAGACTCCATAATTTGTTTTATATAAGCAAAAACAAAAACAAAAGAATATAGTAAATTGTAAAAATAATAAATCACAGTTTATTTTAAATTATCATACGAAAGCAAAGAAGTTCATTGCAGAAGTGCCACAACATGTAAAATCAATCAAAAAATACAATGCATTGATTTCTTAAGAGTAAAAGAAGGCCAAAAAATTGCATTATTTGGGCAAAATTGGCCGAAAATCATATTAAAATATTTTTACGCTCTGAAAATACATAATAGTTATAAATTAATAACAGTATTAAATTTCATCCTTGAGGTTAAATTATGACAAATCAGAAAAAGACGGACAGATAATACCCATTAATAACATTTTACAACCTATAAAATTTCGCCAATTTTGCCTAGAATAGGCAAAATTGGCTGAAAATCTGTAATTTAAATTTTTTTTTTACCCCCCTGATATATTTTTTTTCTGAAAAAGTTACATTTTTTTCAACTTACATTTATATTTGATAAATATAAACTTAAATGAGATCAAATTAATGAAAGTTTATATTTTTAATTTGAATGGAGGTGGTGGTGGTGGTGGGGTAGTGGACGTCCTATTATGATGTATAATGCACAAAACTTGTATAATCTTGTAAAACATAAATTTTATTGAATGTGTTGTAAATTGTATTCAATTTACAACAATTTCAATAATTAACTTCAACTATTTTAATAACAATCTATTTATAAGAATTAAGCATTTAAAAAAATAGGGTTTGTTAAACAATCACCACCACATTCCCTGCAACTCTAAGATATTTTCTCATACTTTCATATTTAGTTGTGGTCTAGATTAAATTTTTAGTATTTTATAATTTTAAAGTATGAAAAAAATTCGTAAAAAAACTCTTTTTTATGAAAAATTATGCATATTTTACGGTTAAAGTGGTGGTTGTTCTGCACCACCTCTACCCTCCAAGATATGCCCAGTGGTGAGAAGCCAATATAAAATTGTAGCCCAATGTTACACCTAAATTTTGGTATGAAGTTTTATGTATTCGAATAAAATTAAAGAAGTTATAAAACACAAAGTACATTTTCTGAGAATTTTCTTAATTACAACTATTATGTTGTAATTATGTATACATCTCAATTACATCTTATGATTTCTTATTTACAACTTTTATGTTTCAAATTACATCTACGATTCTTAATTACAACTTTCATTTTCTCGATTACATCCAACTTAGTAAACATAGATTGGTTCAGAATTGGTCAATATTTAGTCTAAATGGGTCGAAAAATGGATAAAACGTTTAGCAACCTATTATTGACTAAAAATCGACGCTTGATTGGAAATGTAGATTTCAAACTTTTTTTTATATATACATTTATTAAACGTCGATCTAACGTTTAGAATATCGAATTACATTAGTCAATATTGTAAACTTTTAATCGAGCTTAATTAAATGTAAAAATTTATAGATTTAAAATCTACGCTTTAAATCTTTTAATATATACGTTTATTAAACGTCGATAACGCGTTTACATTATTGACTTATATAAATCGTTATTCTAAACGTTTGATCAACGTTTAATAAACATATATTATATTAAAATAAATTAATACAGCCATTGGTCAGAAGACTCACATAACAGCTTAAATCATGCGGTTTAAATAGGCATAATTAAAACGAAATAAAAAAAACAACAACAAAAATATAGGCATTAGAAAGTAGACATTTAAAAACATAGTATTATGTAAATATAGATGTTGAAATAATTTCAACAAATTGCGTATTCTTGCCACAAACGCAACAGCTAACATTAGTTGAATATTTTAATTTTATTAAACTATAATAACTAAATATTTGTATTGAAGTGATGAATACACATGAACATTATTATTTATTACTTTATTCAAATATAATTAGCAAACAATTTGTATCGCTTCTTATCTCTAATTAAAGATAAGATGAGATTGTTTAGAAAAAACTTAGTCTAATGTTGTTATATAAATCAAAAACAATTAAAAACTGACAAGAGCATGACTATCTACAATCAGTTGTAGTAACTTTAATTAAATATATAAAACAAATGGCGGACTTTAAAACGACACACCCTTGACTCTGTTAAATAAAGAATATTTTTGATTGACTCCAAAAAAATTCTTTTTCATTGACTAAATAATTAAATTAGACTTAACTGCGTTTTCAAGATTCATTTCCCTTCAACAACTAAAAGCAAAACGACTGATAAATAAATAATAAACAAGTTTCGGGTGCGGACATTTTAATTCATTGAAGTTCTTTTTGAAAAAGCACTTTTTGCGACCTACCTTCCTAAATGCCAACAATTTAATGGACTCTGATTTCATAGAAATTATTGATGGTTACATCATGGCCTACTATATTACACGGCCGTGTATGTTACATTTTAGAGGCCGATTCTAAGAGGCCTATTTACGCAACAAAATAATGACAGTGCAATATTAAAAAAACATTATATATATATATATATATATATATATATATATATATATATATATATATATATATATATATATATATAATGCTATTTTAGACAATTTGTTATTATTAGCAAAGCTGAATATTATGGTTAACAAATGTGTTGCATTTGGTTATAAAACTGGATACAACAGTTCTTTAGAAGATATAAAAGTTGCTTCTTTTCATTTTCCATTGAAAAATCAACCATTGCTAAATTATTGGGTTCGTTTTGTAAACCGTAGTAATTGGGTGCCTTCACCAAACTCTGTCTTATGTGAAAAGCATTTTAATGAAAAGTACATTATTCGAGGTATAAAATGCAAGTTAAATTGGAATTTAAACCCTATTCCTAAAATTTTCTCAAGCGGATGCTGAAAACGGCCTTCCACACTACCATCACGTATTGCTTTAAGAAGACCACCTAAAACTCATATTTATCAAGAAGATGAACTTAGTTTTTTTTCTGAAAATGATAAAATAACTGAATTGAACAAGTTAAACAGTAAACATTCACCAGAAGGTTTTCAATTTAAAAAACATCTCAATTGTGTTATTTATTACAATTTAATATTTGATCCTTTAACGCATTTTCCTTCTGTTCTTGAATCAATAAAAATTGATCATTGTTTATGTGTAGCATTGCAATACAAAGGAAATAATGTTCCACTTCCGCCATGGTTAACTAAAGGTCATAATGGCAAGTTAACTAGTTTGAGTATGCTAGAAAATCTCGCATCATACATAAAAAACATAGCTTCTTCTAATAGAAATATACTTCTTGAAGAAATAAACAGTAGAATATACTATAAAGCAAAGGGTCAACCACAATATTCTGCACAGATTTCTGTACAGATGACAATGGTATTCTGTACAAAGGAGTTGTTGCATTTATGATTGTTAGTTTAAAGAAATCTATTCCTTATGTTATAAAAGCAGTACCCGAAGTTACCATTTGTGGTAAATGGCTTTCAGAGCAAATATCAGATTCTATTAGGTCTCTTTCTTTATCTGGTTTTAAAATTTGAGGAGTTGTTACTGACAATCATCAAGCAAATGTAAATGCATTTAGTTTACTTCATTCTAAATTTGGTAATCAGTCAAATTTATTTATCATCCTGATAGCCCAAATATTAAAATATACTTATTCTAATGTAGTGTTCATACTGTTAAAAATATCAGAAATAATTTATTACACTGCAAAAAATTTGTCTTTCCATCATTCACTTATAATATAAAAGATGATGTCTATAATTGTCCAGCTGGTTATATAACTTGGGGAGATTTTCATCTTCTGCATTCTAAAGATGAACAACTTCAAGGTAATTTGAAAAAAGCTCCCAAAATTACATATCAAAGTCTTCACCCTGGTAATAAAAAGCAAAATGTTTCTATTGCACTGTCAATTTTCGATGAAACAACAATTGCAAGTTTTAAAAATTATTTTCCAGAACGAAATGACATTTATGGTTTTTTAAGTATTTTTCAAAAATGGTGGACTGTTTCAAATTCAAGACAACAATTTAGTCCTAATAAACTTGGTAATGCAATTATTTTTGATGATGGTAAAACCACATTTTTTAGACAACTAGGTGATTGGATTGAACTTTGGCAGAAACCTCCATTTTTTACTTTATCAAAACAAACATCATCTGCTCTTATCATAACTCTGTGTTCTCAAGCAATGCTTATAGGCGAGCTTATTGACGAAGGATATTTGTATGTGCTTTCTTCATGACTTCAAAGTGACTCTATAGAGCGTAGATTTTCTCAATATCAACAGATGAGTGGTGGGAGATTTCTAGTAAGTTTACTAGAAGTTCAACATTCAGAAATTATTTTAGCATGTCGGACTTTAATTAAGGAGAATGTAAATTTTTGGGATAAAGATTTAAAGAACAATCATGATAACCCAATTAATGATGAATTACTAATAACATTAGATTTAAACTCAAATGAGATATCAGAATTAATTCTCTCACCTGAAACAGAAGAAGTTGCAACAACAATTGCTGGTTACATAGCAAAGAAGTTAATAAAAAGAAGCAAATGTAGCAATTGCAAGTATATGCTTGCTACAGATGCAAGCAATATAAATATTTGTCCATATCTACAAATACTTTCACGAGGTGGTCTTACTGTGCCTTCACTTTTACTTAAGGATTTCACATGTGGATGTTTTGCAGTCTTAGATAATCTTTCAAATTTAATAACTAAACAAGGTGCTAATGTCAAAGATGTATCAAGCTTTGTTTTATCAAAGTACTTTCCAACAGTTTGTTTTACTTGCGATTTACACAAAGAATGGGGGTTTAAATTTGCTTCTAAAATTTTAATTAATGTTTTTTTTAACAATAAACAGAAGATAATCAATGCCACTGTACGAAAATATGCTGTTGTAAGTTTCAAAAGTAGACAGAGAGAAAAATAATATTCAAAAAAAAAACAAATAGATAACATATAAAATTATAATTAAAAAAAAAACACAGATTTTCACCTTTTTTTGTTTTGTAAATTCCCAGTGCTGTCAATTTAAATGTGTAATGTAAAAATATATAAAAATATATATTATAGATACAAAAATATATATAATATACATAGATATATACGTTTATAAATACATAAATCGCTAGTATGAAAGTATAAAATGCCAGTTTTTCGAGAATACTTTTTTGTTCACAATATTCCTACTCGTAATATTATATTTATACTATCTATTTAGTCTAGATGAGATGTAATTATGTTTTCTCTATAGTTATGCAGCCATCTTTTTTTTATGATAGGCCTCTTAGAATCGGCCTCTAAAATATAACATACACGGCCGTGTAATATAGTAGGCCATGGTTACATTGACACAGTTAAAAAATATGAGTTGCTGGTCTCTTGTTATGAAAGTCCTACTGCAAGAACTTTTTTCGAAAGTTTTATAAACAGTTTAAATTCATTTTGTAAACGCTACTATGATTGTGTAACAGTAGGTATTCATCTTTGCTATAATCAAGATGTTTAATAACTAAATATTTATATTTTTAATTTAGATGCATATCAGCTTAATTTAGTTACATTTGCTAAAGAAAATTGGTGAAACAGAGCTGGTAAAAACCACTGCATATGTTATGTCGCAACGTTATTAACTTTTTTACTGTCAAAAATAAACATGGATGGTACAGGAAATTTCGGAAAACTACCTTTCAGAAAATCCTCAATAAGTAAAGTTGCTTTGTGTAATTCCAATTTTGATTTATAAATGTACATTTAAAATGCTCACTATTTTACCCTAGCTTTTTTGCGGTTACAAATCAGGTTACGAAATCAGACGATCAGGATACGAATGTAGAAGATGATGTTCCACAAGAAAAGGTGCACGATAAACAAGTGGTAGATGGTATATTAGAAAGATTTTTGATGATGCATTGATAAAAACAGTGATCCAAAATAAATATTTATGAGTTTATTAATTTTATTAGTATTCTTTAACTTAATCTTAATGTAAACTTATTTTCTGCTAATGAGATTAAATTTCAAAAATATTTGATAGAAATTGTTAAGTAACATAATGGATAATCGAATAACATAATCGAATTGTTCGAATCGAATAACATAATCGATATATCAATATTTGAATAGAATATTCGATATGCATATCGATATCGATATTCGAATCGAATAACATAATCGAATTGTTAAGTAACATAATCGATAATTAAAAGAAATTAAATGATCAAGCTTTTTGCAGTAGATCTAGCTCGATCGTTTCATTTCTTTTAATTATCGAAGCATAAACAAGTATAGTGCACGAACATTTTTTTCTCTAAATCCCCACTTTATGAAAGCGTTTTATATAAGATTATAACTTTATATATAGTTTTATAAAATAAAAGTTTAGTATAAGTAGTATAATATAAAAGTTTATAAACATATTATAATAGTTATAAAAAATATAGAAAGTAAGACCAGGTTTTATAACTATATCTTATTTATATATTTTATTACTTTTATAACTATATCTTATTTACAAATTTCAAGACCTATATAGCTCTTATTACTTATATAAACTTAAAAAGTTATAATGTAATTTTAATTTATTATAAGTTTTAAAACTTGAATAAATTAAAATTACGTTAACTAAATCAAAGAAACTATTAGACAAGATCTAAAGGTTTAATATACGTTTACTTGGACAAAATCTAAACGCTTTATATATATATATAGTAATCCTATAATAGACGTCTAAAACATGTTTAAATATAGACCTTTTATGGACGTTTATTCTAAACATTAACCTGGATTTCATTCTAAACGGATAATTGACCAAATTTGAACATTTTGTCGAAACATTGTTTTGACGTTTAATAGACGTTTGAGTGTTTACTGGGTACGTTTCTTAATTACAACTTTTAAGTTCTCAATTATTTGAAAAGGTGTAGCGCTAAATTTGATCATTTTATTCAATACTTTGCTTATTTTTAATTTCAATAGTATGCATAACTTCAAAACTCTTGTTTTGAAAACGAATTATTTCAGCAGGTTTCAAATAAATATTGATCAAAGTTACATGACGATCGAACTTAGGCGATTATACAGAATTTGTTATAAAATTTAAAGAAAATAGAATTTCACGGTATCTTTTATAAAATTTAATGAGAATAGGATTTCACAAAGGAAATCAGACAAATTCTCAAATATTTTTTCGTTACATATTTTTTAATGGCTGGATAGCTTTTTGGCTCGGTTGGCTAGATAGCTCGGTTGGTTAGAGCGTTAAAGGAAATGTTAAAACCCGAACTGTTGTACGATTCGGGTTCAAATCCTGCCACCGCCAATTCAGCGCTTAAATAGTAATCTCTGTACGCTAAAATGCTGGTCAATAATGGACGCTACATTAGATTAGTCTCAATGACTATTTGTGGCCTATGCTAAGCCAACAATATTTTTGGATATGACATTGTATAGCAAAATATAGCATGAAAATTCAAACTAATAAAAAAATAAAAAAATGAATGCTTAAATTACAACTACAAAAATTAAAAAACTTAGACATTCAAAATTAAGAGCAGAGATTTTTCAGATTTTTCTGATGCTCGCATAACTTTATTTTAATCAATCTTAAAATAGTTATTTTTTTTTGCGATAAGTTTACCATCAATGAGGGCAGCTTGTTTTTATTTCTGTAGTTTCTCTTATAGCTCAATGCTGCCGTAAAAAGCCAAAACACAGTAACTTAAAAAATCGTTTTAACATCGTTTACAAAAATAATTGAATGCAAGAGTTACCGTCTTTTGGCTCAGTTTTATCTCAAAAATTGTACTTATACCTCAGATTACATGAAACCGTGCAGAGTTACTGTAAATGTTAAACACTCAAAAACAACTTTGAACAAGAACATTGAACAGTCAGATTCAAGATCGGCTGCTTGTTCTAAGCGATCAAAAAGTGAAGACTTTTTTGTTAAGTCAAGATTTTAAAGTTGAGTCGTCAACAAATAGAGCCACTTTAGATGTAAGATTGTCAAGAAGATCGTTAATTTAGATAAGAAATAATGGAGAAAAAATAAAACCTTGCAGTATCCAGGAAGTTACTGGAAATAAAGAATAGTATTGGCCTTAAAGGATGACTTTAAAAACTGCAGATGCGAGGATGACTTTAAAAACTGTAGTTAGAAAAAACGTAATAACCTTAACGACTTTAAAAAAGGAAACTAATAATAGAGAGAAGAAAATTGGAGGATAGTTGGAGAGGTCAGAGTGTTTTCTGGAGTTTTTAAAAAATTAGAACCACTTGTTTAGCACTTGTTAATAGTTTAGCAAAAGTTAAAGAGAAATTTGGAAAACACTTTTGTAAGACTGATAAAAATGTTGTCATAGAGCCTAAAGAGAAAAATTAAGATTTGACTTTAGCAAAGGAAGCAAAGGAAGAAGTGATTCGGATGTCTAACAATGGATTAATCATTTTAACTGGAATAACAGGAAAAGTATAGCCATTGGATTCAAGTTAGAGAAAAAGTATCATACATAATAGTTTTCATAAAATGGAAGAAGTTGGAAATTAAAATTTGACTTGGAGTATCAATTGATAAAAAAAGAACAAAAGTTGAAGATGACGTCAAGAAGTGGCAGGAGATACTTTCAAGATTAATAGATTTTATTAAATTCAAAAATTTGGTTGAAAAATAAAGTACATTAGAGGGGAATTATTTTTCGGACAAAGCATATTTTTGGCAGTTATTTTTGTCTTCTATTTATCGTTATTTTTGTCTTGACAAAAATAACAATAAATAGAAGAATATTTAAAAATATGCCAATATAATGACAAAAATAAGATAAACAATGCACTCAAACAATACTTAGAATGGTATATCTTATGATTTTTAAAATTGATAATCAATCAAATTTAAAAATCATATCAAACAATCAATCATAATTACATAGGTGTAATGCGTAAGTCTGAGCTGTTCATGTCGTTCAGTAGAGTCTCTTGTTGTTAGTGACCGGCATAAAAGATTTATCTCTGAAATACTCCAAGCCAATCATACTCAAAAACCATGATGGATTTAACACCTATGCGTGGATTTATAACTGATTTCTGATTCTAAAAACTTATTCTTAATTCTAAAATATGACTCCATCCTACGTGAACACATTCAAAAAACCAAACTAGGGAAAAAAAATTCTTTATCTTACTTGCCACCTACAATTCAGAACAAGTTGTTTTGACGAAACTGGAAATTTCATAGAACTTGTTCATTTGTTGGCAAAATATGACCCCGTGCTACGTAAATACAAAAATATTCTTTTTTGTACTTGACATGTTTTTTGAGATTTTGTGAAAAAAACTCAAAAGAATAGTTATTGAACAAGTATTAGAAGCTAAGTATTTTTTAATGGTGTTTGACAGCACTGATAATTCTTTTAAAGATCAAACCAGCCAAGCTTTATATTACAGTAGGATCAATGGATACCAAGTGTTTGTTGGAAAAATGCAGAAAAAAAAGGGAAAAATGCTGACTCTACTTCAACTATGATAAAAAAAGTTAGAAAATGATGGAATAGATATTCAAAATTGTAGAGGACAAGTATACGATAATGTTGCTGAAATATCTGGTCACCTACTGATGTTCAGAAAGAAATTCAGAAATCAACAGAAAAGCAGAACTTATTGCATGCACAAACCATTTACTAAGCTTAGCAGGTGTGCATGCAGCACCAGTTGCAGTGAACTCTGTTATATTTTTTGGAACTATGGAGCAATTATTCACATTTTTCTCTTCAACTAATCGATAAAATGTTTTGATTTCAGTCATTGGTCAAAGTTTTAAGCACTTAATAAAAACACAATAGAATGCAAGGGAAGATGCAGTTATTGTTGTGAAAAAAAATTATTCAAAAATCTTAAATGATGCGAAGCAAATAATTTGTGAAAACAAATTTACTAGATCAAATTTACTAGATCAAATGAAAAACAAATTTACTAGATCAAATGCTAGGGTTGCTGTTACTTACAGTTAACAATTTTAGATTTCTTTTATGTTTTCTCGGATTGTGGGAGATCTACCTCCAAACAAAAAGATTTGAACATGAATGTGATATCTAACTAGAAGCTTTAAAATTATTTTTAACAGCAGTTGTTTATGGAAAAGAAATTTGTGATAATCTGGGCATAATCATGGATTTTCGATGTAGAAATAAGAAACAGATAGCAGGGAAATAATTACATAAAGCTGTGTGAAGTAAATCGATGAATATAAACTTAGCTAAGAATAGCAAAAAAATTATTTTACAAACTTGCTGCTCTCGCGCTTGGGGCAGGGGGGATGAAATTTTAAGGATTGTTTTTGTTCCCAGCCTCCAATCATTGCAATATTTTGCAAAGCATCATTATTTAACACATTTTAAACAAAAAATGTTTGGAGTTTACACCATGTCTGTTAGCTGTCTCAAACACCAAAAAATGCTGGATCCTTCACTGATCTGTGGTTTGATGGCTTTTGATGGCTACTCTAGGCTTTTTTTTTACATAAAACAAGCAAAACTTCCAAGTTAAATGCTCTTCTGTTGTGCTCTGTGATGCGACCATTAGGTCTTCTTGGAGCACCTAAAACAACCACAGAAAAAATCTGTATATATATTTTTGAATCACATTGATACATTTTGACCTAGTTTAGTTTACAGCAAAAGATTGAAAGTCCTTTACCCAATCTTTTTAGGAAACCATTTTAGATTTGGATTTGTTTGATTGAAGGCTCCAGTAGCAGCATTTTAAAAAAACAAAACAAAGTTTCTCGTAAGACTGGAAAAAATCTCAAAAATCAACAAAAAATCACTTGACAATAGTTAAAGTGTTAATTTATCTATCGTAATCAGTGAAAGTTAGGTACAACGCATTTCTTAAATTACTAAGCACAGTGTTTTTTGTTGGTACAGGAACACATTAAGAAAATATTGCTGAACAAATTAACTGGATTTGACATTAGAATCTATTCACACCAATGCTTGGAAGTTGCTCTAAATTTAGTGAAAAATCATATAGCATAGCATAACTTCGAACAATCGGCGCAAATACTTCTATTAAGAAAATATTAAAAAATACAAAAATTTTTCATATAAATATGACCTCTGCGCCACTCATTAGCCATTCCACATAAAAATTGGTTGTCAAAAAAAAATTCTGGGATTGGCTAATACATATTTTTAACTCTGATTCACTCCTAACAAGGCGGCAAGCAAGCACTATTAAATTGGGAGTAACTAGGAAAAAAAGAATTGAGTTATAGAGCAAAGAAACGGTTGACAGAAGACTTGAAGAGTTGAAAGTTGTATAAGTCAATAAAACATGAAGATAGGAGAGAGTTACAAAGAGTTAAAGAAAAAAAACTAGTTGAATAAAAGTTTTTAGAACATGCAGGGAAAAATAAAACAAAAGGATGAGACTTTGCTGGATGATGAGTCAAACAAGAATGAGTTTTAGTTAATGGAACTAGAGATGACAGCTCTTTGAGCACGACAGTTTTTGTAGAAAAGAGAAAAAGATGCAACTTTACGACGATGGGAGAGAGGCTCGAACTTGGCAGATTAGGCAGGTCCAAATACATTTTGCATTTTTGAACCTTGTCTAGAAGAAAAAGAGCATCATTAGAAAAAGCAGCCTAAATACGACAACAGTTTTTCATACAGGGACGAATAAGAGTTTTGTAGAGGTAGAGCTACTGCATTAAATATTAGTAATGATTAAACATAAATAAAAACTTTCTATAAAATAACTTTGATAAAAGCAAAAAAAAAATAAAAAATTCATAGATGGTGATTTAAAAGTTAGACTACTAACTTTTAAATCATATACTAATAAAACATATACGTTTAAAACATATACTGATATGTATTATTACCTTTCTCATTTAAATTTTCAATGGACTTCTGATTATGATGCGTACCTAAGAGACCACATATAAAATGAGTTAAAAGATTGAGCTAGCAATATTTATTAAAACAATCAAAACTAGTTATTTAATAAACAAATATATATATATATATATATATATATATATATATATATATATATATATATATATATATATATATATATATATATATATATATATATATATATATATATATATATATATATATATATATATATATATATTTACACACACATATATACAGGGGCGCCCAAAGCATTTTTTGGTCTTTGAGATAGCTAACTTCCAGACATGGAGCAAACTCCAAACATTTATATGTTTATACCTATGTTAAATAAGAATGCTTTGCAAAAATTTGCGATGATTGGAGCTTGGGAACAAAAAAGCCCCAAAGTTTTGACCCCCTCCTGCCCCAAACGTGAGAGCAACAAGTTGATGAAAATTTTTTTGTACTATTTTCAACTAGACTTATCTTCATCAATAAACTTTAAGTTATATAGTATTATCTCTCAGCGTTCATAATTTTTGAACACTAAAATATTTTAATATAAAATTTAAAATTTATCGATGAATATAAGTCTAGTTGAAAATTTTTCATCAACTTGTTGCTCTCACGTTTGGGGCAGGAGAGGGGGGGGAGGAAGGCCAAAATTTTGGGGTTTTTTTGTTCTCAAGCCCCAGTCATCGCAATTTTTTGCAAAGCATCCTTATTTGACATAAGTATAAACATATTAATGTTTGGAGTTTGCTCCATGTCTGGAAGTTATCTATCTCAAATACCAAAAAATGCTTTGGGCACCCCTGTATATATATATAACTATATATATATATATATATATTTTTTTAAATATATAGTTTAACACAATTATGTAATTTTTTATCATTTAAATATATCGTTAATAATATATATTTTATATTTAAATGATAAAAAATTACATCATGTTCAGTTATATATTATTTTTGTTATTTAATAGTGATATTTTGGTAAAATCATTTTGGCAACTAGGACGCATCAGGTATATTTGACCACGCACAACATTGTAGTGGTACAATTAACTGGAATAAATCAAAAAAAAATTTTTTTACACAAAATAACTGTATGCATTAGATTTGCTAGGCAATTGGGATAAAGCGTTGACAATGCTCTAAATCGCAGGAGAAAGTCTTATATCGCGACAATGGTAATTTAGTAATGACACGCCATTAGAGACCACTAATTCTAAATCTGTTATGTTGCAATGACATCACTTTTGTTTTAATAGTTATGAATTTTGTATAACGGTTTTTTCAGTTTGATAATAGCTTATACTATATGAGCCGAAATATCACTATTGAATAATAAAAATAATATACACACAGATATATGTAGTTAAAAAGTTACATTACAAAAAGATTTGAATAAATTATGGCTTTTGTAAACAAGCAGGTATAGAGTGGTTAAAAGGTTTTATGAAATGTCAAAAAAACGTTCACTTCGAAAACCTGAAAATACAACCTTGTCTTGCTCAACAAGTATGTGTAAGCAAATATTATTTAACTTTTTGACAATTATGAATAGATTTTAAAAAAACAACTTCACTCCTGATGGTATACTTTTTGACACTCAATTTTTGAGTGTCAAAAAGCACACCACGTGGAACAAAAAATAATATGACAATGTGTGTTTGCTGAACACAGGCAACTAAATACCATGTGTGGTATAGGAAATGCTATAGCAAATTTCATTCTGTCTTTATATCTCCCTATGCGAAGTGTCATGACACCATGATTAGAGGAAGTCCACCTGATTGTATAGATTATGCAAACAGTCCACCAAGCAGCTAAATGACAAGGCAATGTTTTTAAAGGTTCTGGAACCTATAAAAAATCTAGCCTACTCATTAAAAGATTTACTAGTCTGTTTTTATTATCTATATTTATTTACCATCTAACACAATAAAAATACATGATTTAATTGACATATAGATTATATTCTTTTTTAAAAAAAATGCTTTCTGTAACAATGACTTCCTACGTAAAAGTAATCATCCTCTGACAAAAACATTGAGTATATCTACCTCTGATGATCCTCATCAAGATTATATACATTAAGCTCCTAGCACATCTGGTGGTATAATTATTAAAAAACAGGTTGATATGATTAATGAGTAAAGCCAAATCTTTCTAATCTAATTACAATATTTCTGTTAGATTCAGAAAATTTAGATTGGATTTTCATAATCTAATCTAAATTTCCATGAAACTTTAAAAATTAAATTGATAAATTCAAATATTCAATGTTGACTTGAGTTAACTTTTACTTACTTTGATTTTTAACACAACCTGTTTGTAAAATTTCAGATTTTGCGAATATCTGTGGTTGCTTTAAGAGTTCCACATAATTCTAGTTTTACCTATTTTTAAAGTGGCTAAAACAGACTGAAAAAAAAAAATTATCCAATTGATAAATACAATTAGAAAGTTTAACGCAAAAAGATGATTTATTTAAAAAAGTATTATAATTATATATTAATATGAAGAGAAACAAAACTTTCTGGAAAAGTTGTTGTTTTTTTTTTATGTTTTCCTAAAGTAAAATAAAATAGTGAGCTAAAGATCAAAAGTTCATTCTTTCAAAAATTATATTTTCCTGATTACATTATTCTGAAACTTTTAATTTCATTCCTTTATTAAATTAAAACATTTATTGTATTAAAACATTTGTTATATAAAAAACATATTACATACTAAAAACAGTTAACTCTTAATTGCCAACAACTCTTAACTGCCAAAAGTTTACTATGAATGAATGTTTTAAACTTTAATTTTATTCTGATTGAATGTATTAAAATCGCTCCAAAAAAAATTTTTATACTTAAATATATTTTATATATTTTTATACCCATTGTTTTCAAATTAAGTTATGTAATAAGTTTGGATTCCTTTTTTCAAATTTTTTTTAAAGTTTGGTTAGTAATTAAACAGCAATTTTAAACATTAAACAAGTTTATTACTTTTTAATCAATTTTATTGTCATCAAGTAAAATAAACCTGCTTACTCGTAATATAAACAGAAAATTAGTTATTTATTGTTTAAATGCAGCAGGCTTTTTTTTTGGTACCCATGCCACTCCAGTCATATCAAAACAAGTCTGGGTTCATCTCTGTGTATATATGCATACATACACACACACACACACACACACACACAGATATATATATATATATATATATATATATATATATATATATATATATATATCAGTTGAATACAAAGAAATTTAGCACCTTTTTATTTTTATTTTTTGCACACAAAAGCTAAAGTGATGTTGTTTGATTCTAAAGGTAATCATTTGTGGCTAACAGAATTAGAGAAATGCATACAGAAACAAAATTCAGTGAAGATATGTGCAAACCAAAAAAACCCTGCGAATAATATAACAAGAGTAATTGCAGTAACAAAATTTAATTAAAAATGTTAGATAGTGGAAAGAACCAGAGCTTTTGATTCATCAAAAGAAATGGCAAGAAAGGAAGCTATGGAAGCATGGAAACAAACATAAAAGCAAAGAAGAGTAATGAAAATTTAATGATTTTATTGCTTGTAAAAGATGGAGCCTGGTGATTGCAACCTGTAAGGCTCGAAATAAGCGCTGGACATTGGACATTGTCCAGCACTTGTCTGGTAAAAAATGACATCTATCAGCCATTTTGTCTGATCTATATTTTATGTGCATTTATTTCCTTATCATTTTAGTTGTTTCAAAAATATTAATAAATTCAGTATTGTATATGAAATTTTTTTTTTCAACTTTTTATATTTTATAGAAAACAAAAATTGAAGTTTAAGACACAGCTACGTTAATATAATATGTCATTTTTTGTGTTAATTTTCTTTTTAAAAGACGCCAAAGCATTACATTTTTTTGAATTAAGTAGCCCAGTTTTTATCATTTATATTAAGATCAAGGTGGTCAAAGAAATTATTTAGTAGCTAATATCTAAAGTGTTAAGTTGAATTTTAACCCTCCAAATGGGCCAAATTTTTGCAGATGTTCATAATGAATAATTTGATGACAGCATTTACTGAAGCAGAAGCATTAATCAACTCAAGACCTTTAACATACCAATCAGCTAATCCTGATGACAATGTTCCATTGACATTAAATCATTTTTTTTGGCATGGTCAAGTAGAAAGCAAATTTGCACCAAAAAGCATCGATACTGAGAATTTTAACTTAAAGAACTGTTAGCGTAGAACTTAAGAGCTTATGCATCATTTTTGGAAGAGATGACTATGAAAACGGCTTCCAACCTTAAGTTCAAGAAAAAAGAAGTTCCATGACAAAATTGATATTCAAGTTAGAAATGCTGTTTTAGTTGTTTCACAAAATACAGCACAAAAAAATGGCCGTTAGGAAGAGTTTTAGAGACATACCCTGAGCTGATGGATACACTTGTGTTGCAATAGCAAAGTGGGACCTAGCAAAAAGTAAATCATATCTCAAAATGATTGCTGGAATGCAACAGTAATAAAGAAGTAAAGCAGCAACCTAAAGAAACAAAAATTAATATTATGGTTAACACACCTGCGACACATCAAAGAGGATGAGAATGGTGTAAAGAAATTGCTAAGTGAATGGCGCAAAGAAATTACCAAGTTCACATTTACAATTCTGAAAAAACTTTTAAAAAACCTTCAAAAAACATTAACAACTCTGGAAAAAACTTTAAAAACATGTAAAAACAACAACTTTATAAGAAATAGAAAAAAAAATTTAAAAACAGTAATTGAATAACACAACATGAATAACAGGTATAAAGTAAAAACAGAAAAATTAAAAAGAGAGTTGTAATTAGCATCTTAAAAAGTTATGTAGAAAAGTTGTGTAATTTATAATTGTTTTAATAAAACATCCTAAATATCTTGTGGTTAATTCTCAGAGCTAATTACTATGCTTTGTATCGCATTGTGCTTTGGAACTGGTATTATTATGGTGGGTGATTAAACAATTAAGAAACAAAACTAATATTTAGACAATGTAATTAATCAGATTATTAATTATACTTGTGCAAAGGTGGTAACTAATATTATTACTTTATGGGTTTTAGTTTTTATATTAAGGCTAATAACACACTACATACTTGCAAACTTAATTTACACATACAATTTTTTTTTTTGGTACTCTCACTTTCACAGTAGGCCAGTGGTTTAGTTTGTTGTTCAGCATAACAGTGATTCAAGGTTCTAATTAGCATAGGGTTTTACTTTTATATTAGAATTTCTTTTTACCTAGCAAATAAACGCGTTTCCACACACACTACAATAAAGTTACTACCATCAGATACTCATATTTCCAATATTTCACCCTCTCTATTTATTTTTTTAACTTTACTTTTTAACTTTTAACTTTTTAAACTTGCACAACTCCATTTTTTTTTTTTTTGTCACTTTATAACTTAACAATCTAAAGTAAAATGCTGTCCTAAAAGCTGCAAAAATCTTAAAAGATTCAACTGAGTTTAATAAAGTGTTTATAAATCCTGATTTAACAGTGGCTGAGCAATTCAAAGCAAAGTTATTATGTGAGGGGTGCAAATAAAAAAATTCAGAAAATTCCGAACCCTTGGTTTTTTTATATGGCATATAAAATGAAAAAGTCATCAAAATGAAGAATAGCAAACATTTTATAATTACAAAAACAAAAAAGATGGCAGTCACATTTCATTAACTTCTTTAGTTATTCCAAAATCATTGCGTAAAAATCATGCTTCAAGCATTGGAAAAGAACGCCTTATTGCTGTTAACAACAAAAGTATTAAAAAGCTTATCAGTTCAAAATGTAGTGACCATATAATTACAACCAATCACTTAACCATAAATTCATTCAACAATTTTTCAATTTATCTTTTTAATGCAAGAAGTCTTGCCTACAAACTTGACAATTTATTTCTATATATTGATTCAAACCAACTTGCCTTAGCTTGCAAATTTTTTTCAATAATAAACTTTTTTATCGGTACTCTCACTTTCACAGTAGGCCAGTGGTTTAGTGTGCTGCTCAGCATATCAGTGATTCAAGGTTCTCATTAGCATCTCTTTTTAGTTAGCACATAAACACGTTTCCACACACACTATAATAAAGTTACTACCATAAGATACTCGCATTTCCAATATTTCCCCCTTTTATTTTTTTTACCTTGGAACCAGTCGCACTACTCCATTCTTTTTTTTCCCACTTGATAACTTTACAATCTAGAATCTACTCTAAGAATCACTTCTTCTAAGTCTACCTGAACAAATGGCTCAGGTGGTCACCTGAATGCAAACATTTGTCACAAGCTAATATTTAGGAAATACTAAACACAATTAAACTATTCTACATAATAATTTTTATAAATGCTAAAAAAAATTTACTGATTTTGATTACAAAGTTAGCATGTTTACTATTACCTTCACTTGGTACCTTGATAGGTGTTGGAGGCATGGTGGGTGTTGGAACTGGAGGCACTAAAAGTTCACATTTAAAACAAATTAAAACATTGAGTTTGCAATGTGTTAAAATAATTAAAGAACAGAACATATTTGTAATAAGCAATTTGTATAATTATATATATAAATGAACAAATATATACACACATACATACACACTCACGCATACATACACACAGGTGTGCAAACACAATTAATATACAAAAATTTTTTGCCGAATTGACTTCCATGAAAAAAAACTAATGATGTAATAGCGAAAAGTTTCATCCTCAATATCAAACATTTTTAACAATAATTGTAATTGTAATAAATAACTTAATTGTCAATTAGACTTAAACTGAAGCAAAAACTGATGCAAAGCTGAAAACTCAAGTTTAAATGTTTTTATGAAAAATCAAGTAACAATAAAAAGTATGAGAAAAAATAACTTTTTTTAAGTTATTTTTTTCTCATATTTTTATTGTTATTTGATTTTTAAATAACAATACAAAATTTTTTAAATGCGTGCACAAATATTTAAATTTGTGATGAGTAACAATAAGTTAATGAGTATAACTTTAAAGCCAAATGACAGCGCTTACTTACTAGAGTAATTTTAATTATTTTTTTTAATGACAATTTGGTCACACTTTTTATTTAAGTTTTATTATATTGTATATAGTGATGTCACAGTAGCATCAACTCTGAATTTTTTTGTTACTTATTAAAATAACTCCAAAAAATAATAATAGCTTTGACTGAATTCATAAACATCAAAGTATCATTAAATTCATAAACATCAAAGTGTCAAAGTCTCTAAAGCAGCAGATTTATCAAGCGCTAGAGAAGAAGATAAAAAATCAATTCTCGAAATGATGAACTTAATTAATGCAATGTTCGAAATTAAACAAATGATTAAATTAAAATCAAAATCCAACAAAGAATCACTTTTTGTCATTTTTCTTAATGACTGAAATGATAAAAATTCTGTCCTAAAAGCTGCAAAAATCTTAAAAGATTCAACTGAGTTTAATAAAGTGTTTATAAATCCTGATTTAACAGTGGCTGAGCAATTCAAAGCAAAGTTATTATGTGAGGGGTGCAAATAAAAAAATTCAGAAAATTCCGAACCCTTGGTTTTTTTATATGGCATATAAAATGAAAAAGTCATCAAAATGAAGAATAGCAAACATTTTATAATTACAAAAACAAAAAAGATGGCAGTCACATTTCATTAACTTCTTTAGTTATTCCAAAATCATTGGTAAAAATCATGCTTCAAGCATTGGAAAAGAACGCCTTATTGCTGTTAACAACAAAAGTATTAAAAAGCTTATCAGTTCAAAATGTAGTGACCATATAATTACAACCAATCACTTAACCATAAATTCATTCAACAATTTTTCAATTTATCTTTTTAATGCAGGAGTTCTACCTTACAAAGAACTTGACAATTTATTTCTATATATTGATTCAAACCAACTTGCCTTAGCTTGCAAATTTTTTTCAATAATAAACTTTTTTATCGGTACTCTCACTTTCACAGTAGGCCAGTGGTTTAGTGTGCTGCTCAGCATATCAGTGATTCAAGGTTCTCATTAGCATCTCTTTTTAGTTAGCACATAAACACGTTCCCACACACACGCTAATACAGTTACTCCCATAAGATACTCGCATTTCCAATATTTCCCCCCTTTTATTTTTTTTACCTTGGAACCAGTCGCACTACTCCATTCTTTTTTTTCCCACTTGATAACTTTACAATCTAGAATCTACTCTAAGAATCACTTCTTCTAAGTCTACCTGAACAAATGGCTCAGGTGGTCACCTGAATGCAAACATTTGTCACAAGCTAATATTTAGGAAATACTAAACACAATTAAACTATTCTACATAATAATTTTTATAAATGCTAAAAAAAATTTACTGATTTTGATTACAAAGTTAGCATGTTTACTATTACCTTCACTTGGTACCTTGATAGGTGTTGGAGGCATGGTGGGTGTTGGAACTGGAGGCACTAAAAGTTCACATTTAAAACAAATTAAAACATTCAGTTTGCAATGTGTTAAAATAATTCAAAGAACAGAACATATTTGTAATAAGCAATTTGTATAATTATATATATAAATGAACAAATATATACACACATACATACACACTCACGCATACATACACACAGGTGTGCAAACACAATTAATATACAAAAATTTTTTCCGAATTGACTTCCATGAAAAAAACTAATGATGTAATAGCGAAAAGTTTCATCCTCAATATCAAACATTTTTAACAATAATTGTAATTGTAATAAATAACTTAATTGTCAATTAGACTTAAACTGAAGCAAAAACTGATGCAAAGCTGAAAACTCAAGTTTAAATGTTTTTATGAAAAATCAAGTAACAATAAAAAGTATGAGAAAAAATAACTTTTTTTAAGTTATTTTTTCTCATATTTTTATTGTTATTTGATTTTTAAATAACAATACAAAATTTTTTAAATGCGTGCACAAATATTTAAATTTGTGATGAGTAACAATAAGTTAATGAGTATAACTTTAAAGCCAAATGACAGCGCTTACTTACTAGAGTAATTTTAATTATTTTTTTTAATGACAATTTGGTCACACTTTTTATTTAAGTTTTATTATATTGTATATAGTGATGTCACAGTAGCATCAACTCTGAATTTTTTTGTTACTTATTAAAATAACTCCAAAAAATAATAATAGCTTTGACTGAATTCATAAACATCAAAGTATCATTAAATTCATAAACATCAAAGTGTCAAAGTCTCTAAAGCAGCAGATTTATCAAGCGCTAGAGAAGAAGATGAAAAAATCTATTCTCGAAATGATGAACTTAATTAATGCAATGTTCGAAATTAAACAAATGATTAAATTAAAATCAAAATCCAACAAAAGATCACTTTTTGTCATTTTTCTTAATGACTGAAATGATAAAAATTCTGTCCTAAAAGCTGCAAAAATCTTAAAAGATTCAACTGAGTTTAATAAAGTGTTTATAAATCCTGATTTAACAGTGGCTGAGCAATTCAAAGCAAAGTTATTATGTGAGGGGTGCAAATAAAAAAATTCAGAAAATTCCGAACCCTTGGTTTTTTTATATGGCATATAAAATGAAAAAGTCATCAAAATGAAGAATAGCAAACATTTTATAATTACAAAAACAAAAAAAGATGGCAGTCACATTTCATTAACTTCTTTAGTTATTCCAAAATCATTGCGTAAAAATCATGCTTCAAGCATTGGAAAAGAACGCCTTATTGCTGTTAACAACAAAAGTATTAAAAAGCTTATCAGTTCAAAATGTAGTGACCATATATAATTACAACCAATCACTTAACCATAAATTCATTCAACAATTTTTCAATTTATCTTTTTAATCCAAGAAGTCTTGCCTACAAACTTGACAATTTATTTCTATATATTGATTCAAACCAACTTGCCTTAGCTTGCAAATTTTTTTCAATAATAAACTTTTTTATCGGTACTCTCACTTTCACAGTAGGCCAGTGGTTTAGTGTGCTGCTCAGCATATCAGTGATTCAAGGTTCTCATTAGCATCTCTTTTTAGTTAGCACATAAACACGTTTCCACACACACTATAATAAAGTTACTACCATAAGATACTCGCATTTCCAATATTTCCCCCCTTTTATTTTTTTTACCTTGGAACCAGTCGCACTATTCCATTCTTTTTTTCCCACTTGATAACTTTACAATCTAGAATCTACTCTAAGAATCACTTCTTCTAAGTCTACCTGAACAAATGGCTCAGGTGGTCACCTGAATGCAAACATTTGTCACAAGCTAATATTTAGGAAATACTAAACACAATTAAACTATTCTACATAATAATTTTTATAAATGTAAAAAAAAATTTACTGATTTTGATTACAAAGTTAGCATGTTTACTATTACCTTCACTTGGTACCTTGATAGGTGTGAAGTGGTGGGTGTTGGAACTGGAGGCACTAAAAGTTCACATTTAAAACAAATTAAAACATTGAGTTTGCAATGTGTTAAAATAATTAAAGAACAGAACATATTTGTAATAAGCAATTTGTATAATTATATATATAAATGAACAAATATATACACACATACATACACACTCACGCATACATACACACAGGTGTGCAAACACAATTAATATACAAAAATTTTTTCCGAATTGACTTCCATGAAAAAAAAAACTAATGATGTAATAGCGAAAAGTTTCATCCTCAATATCAAACATTTTTAACAATAATTGTAATTGTAATAAATAACTTAATTGTCAATTAGATTTAAACTGAAGCAAAAACTGATGCAAAGCTGAAAACTCAAGTTTAAATGTTTTTATGAAAAATCAAGTAACAATAAAAAGTATGAGAAAAAATAACTTTTTTTAAGTTATTTTTTTCTCATATTTTTATTGTTATTTGATTTTTAAATAACAATACAAAATTTTTTAAATGCGTGCACAAATATTTAAATTTGTGATGAGTAACAATAAGTTAATGAGTATAACTTTAAAGCCAAATGACAGCGCTTACTTACTAGAGTAATTTTAATTATTTTTTTTAATGACAATTTGGTCACACTTTTTATTTAAGTTTTATTATATTGTATATAGTAATAGCAGTAGCATCAACTCTGAATTTTTTTGTTACTTATTAAAATAACTCCAAAAAATAATAATAGCTTTGACTGAACTCATAAACATCAAAGTATCATTAAATTCATAAACATCAAAGTGTCAAAGTCTCTAAAGCAGCAGATTTATCAAGCGCTAGAGAAGAAGATAAAAAATCTATTCTCGAAATGATGAACTTAATTAATGCAATGTTCGAAATTAAACAAATGATTAAATTAAAATCAAAATCCAACAAAGAATCACTTTTTGTCATTTTTCTTAATGACTGAAATGATAAAAATTCTGTCCTAAAAGCTGCAAAAATCTTAAAAGATTCAACTGAGTTTAATAAAGTGTTTATAAATCCTGATTTAACAGTGGCTGAGCAATTCAAAGCAAAGTTATTATGTGAGGGGTGCAAATAAAAAAATTCAGAAAATTCCGAACCCTTGGTTTTTTTATATGGCATATAAAATGAAAAAGTCATCAAAATGAAGAATAGCAAACATTTTATAATTACAAAAACAAAAAAGATGGCAGTCACATTTCATTAACTTCTTTAGTTATTCCAAAATCATTGCGTAAAAATCATGCTTCAAGCATTGGAAAAGAACGCCTTATTGCTGTTAACAACAAAAGTATTAAAAAGCTTATCAGTTCAAAATGTAGTGACCATATAATTACAACCAATCACTTAACCATAAATTCATTCAACAATTTTTCAATTTATCTTTTTAATGCAAGAAGTCTTGCCTACAAACTTGACAATTTATTTCTATATATTGATTCAAACCAACTTGCCTTAGCTTGCAAATTTTTTTCAATAATAAACTTTTTTATCGGTACTCTCACTTTCACAGTAGGCCAGTGGTTTAGTGTGCTGCTCAGCATATCAGTGATTCAAGGTTCTCATTAGCATCTCTTTTTAGTTAGCACATAAACACGTTTCCACACACACTATAATAAAGTTACTACCATAAGATACTCGCATTTCCAATATTTCCCCCCTTTTATTTTTTTTACCTTGGAACCAGTCGCACTACTCCATTCTTTTTTTTCCCACTTGATAACTTTACAATCTAGAATCTACTCTAAGAATCACTTCTTCTAAGTCTACCTGAACAAATGGCTCAGGTGGTCACCTGAATGCAAACATTTGTCACAAGCTAATATTTAGGAAATACTAAACACAATTAAACTATTCTACATAATAATTTTTATAAATGCTAAAAAAAATTTACTGATTTTGATTACAAAGTTAGCATGTTTACTATTACCTTCACTTGGTACCTTGATAGGTGTTGGAGGCATGGTGGGTGTTGGAACTGGAGGCACTAAAAGTTCACATTTAAAACAAATTAAAACATTGAGTTTGCAATGTGTTAAAATAATTAAAGAACAGAACATATTTGTAATAAGCAATTTGTATAATTATATATATAAATGAACAAATATATACACACATACATACACACTCACGCATACATACACACAGGTGTGCAAACACAATTAATATACAAAAATTTTTTCCGAATTGACTTCCATGAAAAAAAAACTAATGATGTAATAGCGAAAAGTTTCATCCTCAATATCAAACATTTTTAACAATAATTGTAATTGTAATAAATAACTTAATTGTCAATTAGACTTAAACTGAAGCAAAAACTGATGCAAAGCTGAAAACTCAAGTTTAAATGTTTTTATGAAAAATCAAGTAACAATAAAAAGTATGAGAAAAAATAACTTTTTTTAAGTTATTTTTTCTCATATTTTTATTGTTATTTGATTTTTAAATAACAATACAAAATTTTTTAAATGCGTGCACAAATATTTAAATTTGTGATGAGTAACAATAAGTTAATGAGTATAACTTTAAAGCCAAATGACAGCGCTTACTTACTAGAGTAATTTTAATTATTTTTTTTAATGACAATTTGGTCACACTTTTTATTTAAGTTTTATTATATTGTATATAGTGATGTCACAGTAGCATCAACTCTGAATTTTTTTGTTACTTATTAAAATAACTCCAAAAAATAATAATAGCTTTGACTGAATTCATAAACATCAAAGTATCATTAAATTAGTAAACATCAAAGTGTCAAAGTCTCTAAAGCAGCAGATTTATCAAGCGCTAGAGAAGAAGATAAAAAATCTATTCTCGAAATGATGAACTTAATTAATGCAATGTTCGAAATTAAACAAATGATTAAATTAAAATCAAAATCCAACAAAGAATCACTTTTTGTCATTTTTCTTAATGACTGAAATGATAAAAATTCTGTCCTAAAAGCTGCAAAAATCTTAAAAGATTCAACTGAGTTTAATAAAGTGTTTATAAATCCTGATTTAACAGTGGCTGAGCAATTCAAAGCAAAGTTATTATGTGAGGGGTGCAAATAAAAAAATTCAGAAAATTCCGAACCCTTGGTTTTTTTATATGGCATATAAAATGAAAAAGTCATCAAAATGAAGAATAGCAAACATTTTATAATTACAAAAACAAAAAAGATGGCAGTCACATTTCATTAACTTCTTTAGTTATTCCAAAATCATTGCGTAAAAATCATGCTTCAAGCATTGGAAAAGAACGCCTTATTGCTGTTAACAACAAAAGTATTAAAAAGCTTATCAGTTCAAAATGTAGTGACCATATAATTACAACCAATCACTTAACCATAAATTCATTCAACAATTTTTCAATTTATCTTTTTAATGCAAGAAGTCTTGCCTACAAACTTGACAATTTATTTCTATATATTGATTCAAACCAACTTGCCTTAGCTTGCAAATTTTTTTCAATAATAAACTTTTTTATCGGTACTCTCACTTTCACAGTAGGCCAGTGGTTTAGTGTGCTGCTCAGCATATCAGTGATTCAAGGTTCTCATTAGCATCTCTTTTTAGTTAGCACATAAACACGTTTCCACACACACTATAATAAAGTTACTACCATAAGATACTCGCATTTCCAATCCTCCCCCTTTTATTTTTTTTACCTTGGAACCAGTCGCACTACTCCATTCTTTTTTTTCCCACTTGATAACTTTACAATCTAGAATCTACTCTAAGAATCACTTCTTCTAAGTCTACCTGAACAAATGGCTCAGGTGGTCACCTGAATGCAAACATTTGTCACAAGCTAATATTTAGGAAATACTAAACACAATTAAACTATTCTACATAATAATTTTTATAAATGCTAAAAAAAATTTACTGATTTTGATTACAAAGTTAGCATGTTTACTATTACCTTCACTTGGTACCTTGATAGGTGTTGGAGGCATGGTGGGTGTTGGAACTGGAGGCACTAAAAGTTCACATTTAAAACAAATTAAAACATTGAGTTTGCAATGTGTTAAAATAATTAAAGAACAGAACATATTTGTAATAAGCAATTTGTATAATTATATATATAAATGAACAAATATATACACACATACATACACACTCACGCATACATACACACAGGTGTGCAAACACAATTAATATACAAAAATTTTTTCCGAATTGACTTCCATGAAAAAAAACTAATGATGTAATAGCGAAAAGTTTCATCCTCAATATCAAACATTTTTAACAATAATTGTAATTGTAATAAATAACTTAATTGTCAATTAGACTTAAACTGAAGCAAAAACTGATGCAAAGCTGAAAACTCAAGTTTAAATGTTTTTATGAAAAATCAAGTAACAATAAAAAGTATGAGAAAAAATAACTTTTTTTTAAGTTATTTTTTCTCATATTTTTATTGTTATTTGATTTTTAAATAACAATACAAAATTTTTTAAATGCGTGCACAAATATTTAAATTTGTGATGAGTAACAATAAGTTAATGAGTATAACTTTAAAGCCAAATGACAGCGCTTACTTACTAGAGTAATTTTAATTATTTTTTTTAATGACAATTTGGTCACACTTTTTATTTAAGTTTTATTATATTGTATATAGTGATGTCACAGTAGCATCAACTCTGAATTTTTTTGTTACTTATTAAAATAACTCCAAAAAATAATAATAGCTTTGACTGAATTCATAAACATCAAAGTATCATTAAATTCATAAACATCAAAGTGTCAAAGTCTCTAAAGCAGCAGATTTATCAAGCGCTAGAGAAGAAGATAAAAAATCTATTCTCGAAATGATGAACTTAATTAATGCAATGTTCGAAATTAAACAAATGATTAAATTAAAATCAAAATCCAACAAAGAATCACTTTTTGTCATTTTTCTTAATGACTGAAATGATAAAAATTCTGTCCTAAAAGCTGCAAAAATCTTAAAAGATTCAACTGAGTTTAATAAAGTGTTTATAAATCCTGATTTAACAGTGGCTGAGCAATTCAAAGCAAAGTTATTATGTGAGGGGTGCAAATAAAAAAATTCAGAAAATTCCGAACCCTTGGTTTTTTTATATGGCATATAAAATGAAAAAGTCATCAAAATGAAGAATAGCAAACATTTTATAATTACAAAAACAAAAAAGATGGCAGTCACATTTCATTAACTTCTTTAGTTATTCCAAAATCATTGCGTAAAAATCATGCTTCAAGCATTGGAAAAGAACGCCTTATTGCTGTTAACAACAAAAGTATTAAAAAGCTTATCAGTTCAAAATGTAGTGACCATATAATTACAACCAATCACTTAACCATAAATTCATTCAACAATTTTTGAATTTATCTTTTTAATGCAAGAAGTCTTGCCTACAAACTTGACAATTTATTTCTATATATTGATTCAAACCAACTTGCCTTAGCTTGCAAATTTTTTTCAATAATAAACTTTTTTATCGGTACTCTCACTTTCACAGTAGGCCAGTGGTTTAGTGTGCTGCTCAGCATATCAGTGATTCAAGGTTCTCATTAGCATCTCTTTTTAGTTAGCACATAAACACGTTTCCACACACACTATAATAAAGTTACTACCATAAGATACTCGCATTTCCAATATTTCCCCCCTTTTATTTTTTTTACCTTGGAACCAGTCGCACTACTCCATTCTTTTTTTTCCCACTTGATAACTTTACAATCTAGAATCTACTCTAAGAATCACTTCTTCTAAGTCTACCTGAACAAATGGCTCAGGTGGTCACCTGAATGCAAACATTTGTCACAAGCTAATATTTAGGAAATACTAAACACAATTAAACTATTCTACATAATAATTTTTATAAATGCTAAAAAAATTTACTGATTTTGATTACAAAGTTAGCATGTTTACTATTACCTTCACTTGGTACCTTGATAGGTGTTGGAGGCATGGTGGGTGTTGGAACTGGAGGCACTAAAAGTTCACATTTAAAACAAATTAAAACATTGAGTTTGCAATGTGTTAAAATAATTAAAGAACAGAACATATTTGTAATAAGCAATTTGTATAATTATATATATAAATGAACAAATATATACACACATACATACACACTCACGCATACATACACACAGGTGTGCAAACACAATTAATATACAAAAATTTTTTCCGAATTGACTTCCATGAAAAAAAACTAATGATGTAATAGCGAAAAGTTTCATCCTCAATATCAAACATTTTTAACAATAATTGTAATTGTAATAAATAACTTAATTGTCAATTAGACTTAAACTGAAGCAAAAACTGATGCAAAGCTGAAAACTAGATTTTAAATGTTTTTATGAAAAATCAAGTAACAATAAAAAGTATGAGAAAAAATAACTTTTTTTAAGTTATTTTTTTCTCATATTTTTATTGTTATTTGATTTTTAAATAACAATACAAAATTTTTTAAATGCGTGCACAAATATTTAAATTTGTGATGAGTAACAATAAGTTAATGAGTATAACTTTTAAAGCCAAATGACAGCGCTTACTTACTAGAGTAATTTTAATTATTTTTTTTAATGACAATTTGGTCACACTTTTTATTTAAGTTTTATTATATTGTATATAGTGATGTCACAGTAGCATCAACTCTGAATTTTTTTGTTACTTATTAAAATAACTCCAAAAAATAATAATAGCTTTGACTGAATTCATAAACATCAAAGTATCATTAAATTCATAAACACTAAAATCTCAGAGTTACTCAAAGCAGCAGATTTATCAAGCGCTAGAGAAGAAGATAAAAAATCTATTCTCGAAATGATGAACTTAATTAATGCAATGTTCGAAATTAAACAAATGATTAAATTAAAATCAAAATCAGACAGAAAGAATCACTTTTTGTCATTTTTCTTAATGACTGAAATGATAAAAATTCTGTCCTAAAAGCTGCAAAAATCTTAAAAGATTCAACTGAGTTTAATAAAGTGTTTATAAATCCTGATTTAACAGTGGCTGAGCAATTCAAAGCAAAGTTATTATGTGAGGGGTGCAAATAAAAAAATTCAGAAAATTCCGAACCCTTGGTTTTTTTATATGGCATATAAAATGAAAAAGTCATCAAAATGAAGAATAGCAAACATTTTATAATTACAAAAACAAAAAAGATGGCAGTCACATTTCATTAACTTCTTTAGTTATTCCAAAATCATTGCGTAAAAATCATGCTTCAAGCATTGGAAAAGAACGCCTTATTGCTGTTAACAACAAAAGTATTAAAAAGCTTATCAGTTCAAAATGTAGTGACCATATAATTACAACCAATCACTTAACCATAAATTCATTCAACAATTTTTCAATTTATCTTTTTAATGCAAGAAGTCTTGCCTACAAACTTGACAATTTATTTCTATATATTGATTCAAACCAACTTGCCTTAGCTTGCAAATTTTTTTCAATAATAAACTTTTTTATCGGTACTCTCACTTTCACAGTAGGCCAGTGGTTTAGTGTGCTGCTCAGCATATCAGTGATTCAAGGTTCTCATTAGCATCTCTTTTTTAGTTAGCACATAAACACGTTTCCACACACACTATAATAAAGTTACTACCATAAGATACTCGCATTTCCAATATTTCCCCCCTTTTATTTTTTTTACCTTGGAACCAGTCGCACTACTCCATTCTTTTTTTTCCCACTTGATAACTTTACAATCTCAAGTCTCTCTAAGAATCACTTCTTCTAAGTCTACCTGAACAAATGGCTCAGGTGGTCACCTGAATGCAAACATTTGTCACAAGCTAATATTTAGGAAATACTAAACACAATTAAACTATTCTACATAATAATTTTTATAAATGCTAAAAAAAATTTACTGATTTTGATTACAAAGTTAGCATGTTTACTATTACCTTCACTTGGTACCTTGATAGGTGTTGGAGGCATGGTGGGTGTTGGAACTGGAGGCACTAAAAGTTCACATTTAAAACAAATTAAAACATTGAGTTTGCAATGTGTTAAAATAATTAAAGAACAGAACATATTTGTAATAAGCAATTTGTATAATTATATATATAAATGAACAAATATATACACACATACATACACACTCACGCATACATACACACAGGTGTGCAAACACAATTAATATACAAAAATTTTTTCCGAATTGACTTCCATGAAAAAAAACTAATGATGTAATAGCGAAAAGTTTCATCCTCAATATCAAACATTTTTAACAATAATTGTAATTGTAATAAATAACTTAATTGTCAATTAGACTTAAACTGAAGCAAAAACTGATGCAAAGCTGAAAACTCAAGTTTAAATGTTTTTATGAAAAATCAAGTAACAATAAAAAGTATGAGAAAAAATAACTTTTTTTAAGTTATTTTTTCTCATATTTTTATTGTTATTTGATTTTTAAATAACAATACAAAATTTTTTAAATGCGTGCACAAATATTTAAATTTGTGATGAGTAACAATAAGTTAATGAGTATAACTTTAAAGCCAAATGACAGCGCTTACTTACTAGAGTAATTTTAATTATTTTTTTTAATGACAATTTGGTCACACTTTTTATTTAAGTTTTATTATATTGTATATAGTGATGTCACAGTAGCATCAACTCTGAATTTTTTTGTTACTTATTAAAATAACTCCAAAAAATAATAATAGCTTTGACTGAATTCATAAACATCAAAGTATCATTAAATTCATAAACATCAAAGTGTCAAAGTCTCTAAAGCAGCAGATTTATCAAGCGCTAGAGAAGAAGATAAAAAATCTATTCTCGAAATGATGAACTTAATTAATGCAATGTTCGAAATTAAACAAATGATTAAATTAAAATCAAAATCCAACAAAGAATCACTTTTTGTCATTTTTCTTAATGACTGAAATGATAAAAATTCTGTCCTAAAAGCTGCAAAAATCTTAAAAGATTCAACTGAGTTTAATAAAGTGTTTATAAATCCTGATTTAACAGTGGCTGAGCAATTCAAAGCAAAGTTATTATGTGAGGGGTGCAAATAAAAAAATTCAGAAAATTCCGAACCCTTGGTTTTTTTATATGGCATATAAAATGAAAAAGTCATCAAAATGAAGAATAGCAAACATTTTATAATTACAAAAACAAAAAAGATGGCAGTCACATTTCATTAACTTCTTTAGTTATTCCAAAATCATTGCGTAAAAATCATGCTTCAAGCATTGGAAAAGAACGCCTTATTGCTGTTAACAACAAAAGTATTAAAAAGCTTATCAGTTCAAAATGTAGTGACCATATAATTACAACCAATCACTTAACCATAAATTCATTCAACAATTTTTCAATTTATCTTTTTAATGCAAGAAGTCTTGCCTACAAACTTGACAATTTATTTCTATATATTGATTCAAACCAACTTGCCTTAGCTTGCAAATTTTTTTCAATAATAAACTTTTTTATCGGTACTCTCACTTTCACAGTAGGCCAGTGGTTTAGTGTGCTGCTCAGCATATCAGTGATTCAAGGTTCTCATTAGCATCTCTTTTTAGTTAGCACATAAACACGTTTCCACACACACTATAATAAAGTTACTACCATAAGATACTCGCATTTCCAATATTTCCCCCCTTTTATTTTTTTTACCTTGGAACCAGTCGCACTACTCCATTCTTTTTTTTCCCACTTGATAACTTTACAATCTAGAATCTACTCTAAGAATCACTTCTTCTAAGTCTACCTGAACAAATGGCTCAGGTGGTCACCTGAATGCAAACATTTGTCACAAGCTAATATTTAGGAAATACTAAACACAATTAAACTATTCTACATAATAATTTTTATAAATGCTAAAAAAAATTTACTGATTTTGATTACAAAGTTAGCATGTTTACTATTACCTTCACTTGGTACCTTGATAGGTGTTGGAGGCATGGTGGGTGTTGGAACTGGAGGCACTAAAAGTTCACATTTAAAACAAATTAAAACATTGAGTTTGCAATGTGTTAAAATAATTAAAGAACAGAACATATTTGTAATAAGCAATTTGTATAATTATATATATAAATGAACAAATATATACACACATACATACACACTCACGCATACATACACACAGGTGTGCAAACACAATTAATATACAAAAATTTTTTCCGAATTGACTTCCATGAAAAAAAACTAATGATGTAATAGCGAAAAGTTTCATCCTCAATATCAAACATTTTTAACAATAATTGTAATTGTAATAAATAACTTAATTGTCAATTAGACTTAAACTGAAGCAAAAACTGATGCAAAGCTGAAAACTCAAGTTTAAATGTTTTTATGAAAAATCAAGTAACAATAAAAAGTATGAGAAAAAATAACTTTTTTTAAGTTATTTTTTTCTCATATTTTTATTGTTATTTGATTTTTAAATAACAATACAAAATTTTTTAAATGCGTGCACAAATATTTAAATTTGTGATGAGTAACAATAAGTTAATGAGTATAACTTTAAAGCCAAATGACAGCGCTTACTTACTAGAGTAATTTTAATTATTTTTTTTAATGACAATTTGGTCACACTTTTTATTTAAGTTTTATTATATTGTATATAGTGATGTCACAGTAGCATCAACTCTGAATTTTTTTGTTACTTATTAAAATAACTCCAAAAAATAATAATAGCTTTGACTGAATTCATAAACATCAAAGTATCATTAAATTCATAAACATCAAAGTGTCAAAGTCTCTAAAGCAGCAGATTTATCAAGCGCTAGAGAAGAAGATAAAAAATCTATTCTCGAAATGATGAACTTAATTAATGCAATGTTCGAAATTAAACAAATGATTAAATTAAAATCAAAATCCAACAAAGAATCACTTTTTGTCATTTTTCTTAATGACTGAAATGATAAAAATTCTGTCCTAAAAGCTGCAAAAATCTTAAAAGATTCAACTGAGTTTAATAAAGTGTTTATAAATCCTGATTTAACAGTGGCTGAGCAATTCAAAGCAAAGTTATTATGTGAGGGGTGCAAATAAAAAAATTCAGAAAATTCCGAACCCTTGGTTTTTTTATATGGCATATAAAATGAAAAAGTCATCAAAATGAAGAATAGCAAACATTTTATAATTACAAAAACAAAAAAGATGGCAGTCACATTTCATTAACTTCTTTAGTTATTCCAAAATCATTGCGTAAAAATCATGCTTCAAGCATTGGAAAAGAACGCCTTATTGCTGTTAACAACAAAAGTATTAAAAAGCTTATCAGTTCAAAATGTAGTGACCATATAATTACAACCAATCACTTAACCATAAATTCATTCAACAATTTTTCAATTTATCTTTTTAATGCAAGAAGTCTTGCCTACAAACTTGACAATTTATTTCTATATATTGATTCAAACCAACTTGCCTTAGCTTGCAAATTTTTTTCAATAATAAACTTTTTTATCGGTACTCTCACTTTCACAGTAGGCCAGTGGTTTAGTGTGCTGCTCAGCATATCAGTGATTCAAGGTTCTCATTAGCATCTCTTTTTAGTTAGCACATAAACACGTTTCCACACACACTATAATAAAGTTACTACCATAAGATACTCGCATTTCCAATATTTCCCCCCTTTTATTTTTTTTACCTTGGAACCAGTCGCACTACTCCATTCTTTTTTTTCCCACTTGATAACTTTACAATCTAGAATCTACTCTAAGAATCACTTCTTCTAAGTCTACCTGAACAAATGGCTCAGGTGGTCACCTGAATGCAAACATTTGTCACAAGCTAATATTTAGGAAATACTAAACACAATTAAACTATTCTACATAATAATTTTTATAAATGCTAAAAAAAATTTACTGATTTTGATTACAAAGTTAGCATGTTTACTATTACCTTCACTTGGTACCTTGATAGGTGTTGGAGGCATGGTGGGTGTTGGAACTGGAGGCACTAAAAGTTCACATTTAAAACAAATTAAAACATTGAGTTTGCAATGTGTTAAAATAATTAAAGAACAGAACATATTTGTAATAAGCAATTTGTATAATTATATATATAAATGAACAAATATATACACACATACATACACACTCACGCATACATACACACAGGTGTGCAAACACAATTAATATACAAAAATTTTTTCCGAATTGACTTCCATGAAAAAAAACTAATGATGTAATAGCGAAAAGTTTCATCCTCAATATCAAACATTTTTAACAATAATTGTAATTGTAATAAATAACTTAATTGTCAATTAGACTTAAACTGAAGCAAAAACTGATGCAAAGCTGAAAACTCAAGTTTAAATGTTTTTATGAAAAATCAAGTAACAATAAAAAGTATGAGAAAAAATAACTTTTTTTAAGTTATTTTTTCTCATATTTTTATTGTTATTTGATTTTTAAATAACAATACAAAATTTTTTAAATGCGTGCACAAATATTTAAATTTGTGATGAGTAACAATAAGTTAATGAGTATAACTTTAAAGCCAAATGACAGCGCTTACTTACTAGAGTAATTTTAATTATTTTTTTTAATGACAATTTGGTCACACTTTTTATTTAAGTTTTATTATATTGTATATAGTGATGTCACAGTAGCATCAACTCTGAATTTTTTTGTTACTTATTAAAATAACTCCAAAAAATAATAATAGCTTTGACTGAATTCATAAACATCAAAGTATCATTAAATTCATAAACATCAAAGTGTCAAAGTCTCTAAAGCAGCAGATTTATCAAGCGCTAGAGAAGAAGATAAAAAATCTATTCTCGAAATGATGAACTTAATTAATGCAATGTTCGAAATTAAACAAATGATTAAATTAAAATCAAAATCCAACAAAGAATCACTTTTTGTCATTTTTCTTAATGACTGAAATGATAAAAATTCTGTCCTAAAAGCTGCAAAAATCTTAAAAGATTCAACTGAGTTTAATAAAGTGTTTATAAATCCTGATTTAACAGTGGCTGAGCAATTCAAAGCAAAGTTATTATGTGAGGGGTGCAAATAAAAAAATTCAGAAAATTCCGAACCCTTGGTTTTTTTATATGGCATATAAAATGAAAAAGTCATCAAAATGAAGAATAGCAAACATTTTATAATTACAAAAACAAAAAAGATGGCAGTCACATTTCATTAACTTCTTTAGTTATTCCAAAATCATTGCGTAAAAATCATGCTTCAAGCATTGGAAAAGAACGCCTTATTGCTGTTAACAACAAAAGTATTAAAAAGCTTATCAGTTCAAAATGTAGTGACCATATAATTACAACCAATCACTTAACCATAAATTCATTCAACAATTTTTCAATTTATCTTTTTAATGCAAGAAGTCTTGCCTACAAACTTGACAATTTATTTCTATATATTGATTCAAACCAACTTGCCTTAGCTTGCAAATTTTTTTCAATAATAAACTTTTTTATCGGTACTCTCACTTTCACAGTAGGCCAGTGGTTTAGTGTGCTGCTCAGCATATCAGTGATTCAAGGTTCTCATTAGCATCTCTTTTTAGTTAGCACATAAACACGTTTCCACACACACTATAATAAAGTTACTACCATAAGATACTCGCATTTCCAATATTTCCCCCCTTTTATTTTTTTTACCTTGGAACCAGTCGCACTACTCCATTCTTTTTTTTCCCACTTGATAACTTTACAATCTAGAATCTACTCTAAGAATCACTTCTTCTAAGTCTACCTGAACAAATGGCTCAGGTGGTCACCTGAATGCAAACATTTGTCACAAGCTAATATTTAGGAAATACTAAACACAATTAAACTATTCTACATAATAATTTTTATAAATGCTAAAAAAAATTTACTGATTTTGATTACAAAGTTAGCATGTTTACTATTACCTTCACTTGGTACCTTGATAGGTGTTGGAGGCATGGTGGGTGTTGGAACTGGAGGCACTAAAAGTTCACATTTAAAACAAATTAAAACATTGAGTTTGCAATGTGTTAAAATAATTAAAGAACAGAACATATTTGTAATAAGCAATTTGTATAATTATATATATAAATGAACAAATATATACACACATACATACACACTCACGCATACATACACACAGGTGTGCAAACACAATTAATATACAAAAATTTTTTCCGAATTGACTTCCATGAAAAAAAACTAATGATGTAATAGCGAAAAGTTTCATCCTCAATATCAAACATTTTTAACAATAATTGTAATTGTAATAAATAACTTAATTGTCAATTAGACTTAAACTGAAGCAAAAACTGATGCAAAGCTGAAAACTCAAGTTTAAATGTTTTTATGAAAAATCAAGTAACAATAAAAAGTATGAGAAAAAATAACTTTTTTTAAGTTATTTTTTCTCATATTTTTATTGTTATTTGATTTTTAAATAACAATACAAAATTTTTTAAATGCGTGCACAAATATTTAAATTTGTGATGAGTAACAATAAGTTAATGAGTATAACTTTAAAGCCAAATGACAGCGCTTACTTACTAGAGTAATTTTAATTATTTTTTTTAATGACAATTTGGTCACACTTTTTATTTAAGTTTTATTATATTGTATATAGTGATGTCACAGTAGCATCAACTCTGAATTTTTTTGTTACTTATTAAAATAACTCCAAAAAATAATAATAGCTTTGACTGAATTCATAAACATCAAAGTATCATTAAATTCATAAACATCAAAGTGTCAAAGTCTCTAAAGCAGCAGATTTATCAAGCGCTAGAGAAGAAGATAAAAAATCTATTCTCGAAATGATGAACTTAATTAATGCAATGTTCGAAATTAAACAAATGATTAAATTAAAATCAAAATCCAACAAAGAATCACTTTTTGTCATTTTTCTTAATGACTGAAATGATAAAAATTCTGTCCTAAAAGCTGCAAAAATCTTAAAAGATTCAACTGAGTTTAATAAAGTGTTTATAAATCCTGATTTAACAGTGGCTGAGCAATTCAAAGCAAAGTTATTATGTGAGGGGTGCAAATAAAAAAATTCAGAAAATTCCGAACCCTTGGTTTTTTTATATGGCATATAAAATGAAAAAGTCATCAAAATGAAGAATAGCAAACATTTTATAATTACAAAAACAAAAAAGATGGCAGTCACATTTCATTAACTTCTTTAGTTATTCCAAAATCATTGCGTAAAAATCATGCTTCAAGCATTGGAAAAGAACGCCTTATTGCTGTTAACAACAAAAGTATTAAAAAGCTTATCAGTTCAAAATGTAGTGACCATATAATTACAACCAATCACTTAACCATAAATTCATTCAACAATTTTTCAATTTATCTTTTTAATGCAAGAAGTCTTGCCTACAAACTTGACAATTTATTTCTATATATTGATTCAAACCAACTTGCCTTAGCTTGCAAATTTTTTTCAATAATAAACTTTTTTATCGGTACTCTCACTTTCACAGTAGGCCAGTGGTTTAGTGTGCTGCTCAGCATATCAGTGATTCAAGGTTCTCATTAGCATCTCTTTTTAGTTAGCACATAAACACGTTTCCACACACACTATAATAAAGTTACTACCATAAGATACTCGCATTTCCAATATTTCCCCCCTTTTATTTTTTTTACCTTGGAACCAGTCGCACTACTCCATTCTTTTTTTTCCCACTTGATAACTTTACAATCTAGAATCTACTCTAAGAATCACTTCTTCTAAGTCTACCTGAACAAATGGCTCAGGTGGTCACCTGAATGCAAACATTTGTCACAAGCTAATATTTAGGAAATACTAAACACAATTAAACTATTCTACATAATAATTTTTATAAATGCTAAAAAAAATTTACTGATTTTGATTACAAAGTTAGCATGTTTACTATTACCTTCACTTGGTACCTTGATAGGTGTTGGAGGCATGGTGGGTGTTGGAACTGGAGGCACTAAAAGTTCACATTTAAAACAAATTAAAACATTGAGTTTGCAATGTGTTAAAATAATTAAAGAACAGAACATATTTGTAATAAGCAATTTGTATAATTATATATATAAATGAACAAATATATACACACATACATACACACTCACGCATACATACACACAGGTGTGCAAACACAATTAATATACAAAAATTTTTTCCGAATTGACTTCCATGAAAAAAAACTAATGATGTAATAGCGAAAAGTTTCATCCTCAATATCAAACATTTTTAACAATAATTGTAATTGTAATAAATAACTTAATTGTCAATTAGACTTAAACTGAAGCAAAAACTGATGCAAAGCTGAAAACTCAAGTTTAAATGTTTTTATGAAAAATCAAGTAACAATAAAAAGTATGAGAAAAAATAACTTTTTTTAAGTTATTTTTTTCTCATATTTTTATTGTTATTTGATTTTTAAATAACAATACAAAATTTTTTAAATGCGTGCACAAATATTTAAATTTGTGATGAGTAACAATAAGTTAATGAGTATAACTTTAAAGCCAAATGACAGCGCTTACTTACTAGAGTAATTTTAATTATTTTTTTTAATGACAATTTGGTCACACTTTTTATTTAAGTTTTATTATATTGTATATAGTGATGTCACAGTAGCATCAACTCTGAATTTTTTTGTTACTTATTAAAATAACTCCAAAAAATAATAATAGCTTTGACTGAATTCATAAACATCAAAGTATCATTAAATTCATAAACATCAAAGTGTCAAAGTCTCTAAAGCAGCAGATTTATCAAGCGCTAGAGAAGAAGATAAAAAATCTATTCTCGAAATGATGAACTTAATTAATGCAATGTTCGAAATTAAACAAATGATTAAATTAAAATCAAAATCCAACAAAGAATCACTTTTTGTCATTTTTCTTAATGACTGAAATGATAAAAATTCTGTCCTAAAAGCTGCAAAAATCTTAAAAGATTCAACTGAGTTTAATAAAGTGTTTATAAATCCTGATTTAACAGTGGCTGAGCAATTCAAAGCAAAGTTATTATGTGAGGGGTGCAAATAAAAAAATTCAGAAAATTCCGAACCCTTGGTTTTTTTATATGGCATATAAAATGAAAAAGTCATCAAAATGAAGAATAGCAAACATTTTATAATTACAAAAACAAAAAAGATGGCAGTCACATTTCATTAACTTCTTTAGTTATTCCAAAATCATTGTGTAAAAATCATGCTTCAAGCATTGGAAAAGAACGCCTTATTGCTGTTAACAACAAAAGTATTAAAAAGCTTATCAGTTCAAAATGTAGTGACCATATAATTACAACCAATCACTTAACCATAAATTCATTCAACAATTTTTCAATTTATCTTTTTAATGCAAGAAGTCTTGCCTACAAACTTGACAATTTATTTCTATATATTGATTCAAACCAACTTGCCTTAGCTTGCAAATTTTTTTCAATAATAAACTTTTTTATCGGTACTCTCACTTTCACAGTAGGCCAGTGGTTTAGTGTGCTGCTCAGCATATCAGTGATTCAAGGTTCTCATTAGCATCTCTTTTTAGTTAGCACATAAACACGTTTCCACACACACTATAATAAAGTTACTACCATAAGATACTCGCATTTCCAATATTTCCCCCCTTTTATTTTTTTTACCTTGGAACCAGTCGCACTACTCCATTCTTTTTTTTCCCACTTGATAACTTTACAATCTAGAATCTACTCTAAGAATCACTTCTTCTAAGTCTACCTGAACAAATGGCTCAGGTGGTCACCTGAATGCAAACATTTGTCACAAGCTAATATTTAGGAAATACTAAACACAATTAAACTATTCTACATAATAATTTTTATAAATGCTAAAAAAAATTTACTGATTTTGATTACAAAGTTAGCATGTTTACTATTACCTTCACTTGGTACCTTGATAGGTGTTGGAGGCATGGTGGGTGTTGGAACTGGAGGCACTAAAAGTTCACATTTAAAACAAATTAAAACATTGAGTTTGCAATGTGTTAAAATAATTAAAGAACAGAACATATTTGTAATAAGCAATTTGTATAATTATATATATAAATGAACAAATATATACACACATACATACACACTCACGCATACATACACACAGGTGTGCAAACACAATTAATATACAAAAATTTTTTCCGAATTGACTTCCATGAAAAAAAACTAATGATGTAATAGCGAAAAGTTTCATCCTCAATATCAAACATTTTTAACAATAATTGTAATTGTAATAAATAACTTAATTGTCAATTAGACTTAAACTGAAGCAAAAACTGATGCAAAGCTGAAAACTCAAGTTTAAATGTTTTTATGAAAAATCAAGTAACAATAAAAAGTATGAGAAAAAATAACTTTTTTTAAGTTATTTTTTCTCATATTTTTATTGTTATTTGATTTTTAAATAACAATACAAAATTTTTTAAATGCGTGCACAAATATTTAAATTTGTGATGAGTAACAATAAGTTAATGAGTATAACTTTAAAGCCAAATGACAGCGCTTACTTACTAGAGTAATTTTAATTATTTTTTTTAATGACAATTTGGTCACACTTTTTATTTAAGTTTTATTATATTGTATATAGTGATGTCACAGTAGCATCAACTCTGAATTTTTTTGTTACTTATTAAAATAACTCCAAAAAATAATAATAGCTTTGACTGAATTCATAAACATCAAAGTATCATTAAATTCATAAACATCAAAGTGTCAAAGTCTCTAAAGCAGCAGATTTATCAAGCGCTAGAGAAGAAGATAAAAAATCTATTCTCGAAATGATGAACTTAATTAATGCAATGTTCGAAATTAAACAAATGATTAAATTAAAATCAAAATCCAACAAAGAATCACTTTTTGTCATTTTTCTTAATGACTGAAATGATAAAAATTCTGTCCTAAAAGCTGCAAAAATCTTAAAAGATTCAACTGAGTTTAATAAAGTGTTTATAAATCCTGATTTAACAGTGGCTGAGCAATTCAAAGCAAAGTTATTATGTGAGGGGTGCAAATAAAAAAATTCAGAAAATTCCGAACCCTTGGTTTTTTTATATGGCATATAAAATGAAAAAGTCATCAAAATGAAGAATAGCAAACATTTTATAATTACAAAAACAAAAAAGATGGCAGTCACATTTCATTAACTTCTTTAGTTATTCCAAAATCATTGCGTAAAAATCATGCTTCAAGCATTGGAAAAGAACGCCTTATTGCTGTTAACAACAAAAGTATTAAAAAGCTTATCAGTTCAAAATGTAGTGACCATATAATTACAACCAATCACTTAACCATAAATTCATTCAACAATTTTTCAATTTATCTTTTTAATGCAAGAAGTCTTGCCTACAAACTTGACAATTTATTTCTATATATTGATTCAAACCAACTTGCCTTAGCTTGCAAATTTTTTTCAATAATAAACTTTTTTATCGGTACTCTCACTTTCACAGTAGGCCAGTGGTTTAGTGTGCTGCTCAGCATATCAGTGATTCAAGGTTCTCATTAGCATCTCTTTTTAGTTAGCACATAAACACGTTTCCACACACACTATAATAAAGTTACTACCATAAGATACTCGCATTTCCAATATTTCCCCCCTTTTATTTTTTTTACCTTGGAACCAGTCGCACTACTCCATTCTTTTTTTTCCCACTTGATAACTTTACAATCTAGAATCTACTCTAAGAATCACTTCTTCTAAGTCTACCTGAACAAATGGCTCAGGTGGTCACCTGAATGCAAACATTTGTCACAAGCTAATATTTAGGAAATACTAAACACAATTAAACTATTCTACATAATAATTTTTATAAATGCTAAAAAAAATTTACTGATTTTGATTACAAAGTTAGCATGTTTACTATTACCTTCACTTGGTACCTTGATAGGTGTTGGAGGCATGGTGGGTGTTGGAACTGGAGGCACTAAAAGTTCACATTTAAAACAAATTAAAACATTGAGTTTGCAATGTGTTAAAATAATTAAAGAACAGAACATATTTGTAATAAGCAATTTGTATAATTATATATATAAATGAACAAATATATACACACATACATACACACTCACGCATACATACACACAGGTGTGCAAACACAATTAATATACAAAAATTTTTTCCGAATTGACTTCCATGAAAAAAAACTAATGATGTAATAGCGAAAAGTTTCATCCTCAATATCAAACATTTTTAACAATAATTGTAATTGTAATAAATAACTTAATTGTCAATTAGACTTAAACTGAAGCAAAAACTGATGCAAAGCTGAAAACTCAAGTTTAAATGTTTTTATGAAAAATCAAGTAACAATAAAAAGTATGAGAAAAAATAACTTTTTTTAAGTTATTTTTTCTCATATTTTTATTGTTATTTGATTTTTAAATAACAATACAAAATTTTTTAAATGCGTGCACAAATATTTAAATTTGTGATGAGTAACAATAAGTTAATGAGTATAACTTTAAAGCCAAATGACAGCGCTTACTTACTAGAGTAATTTTAATTATTTTTTTTAATGACAATTTGGTCACACTTTTTATTTAAGTTTTATTATATTGTATATAGTGATGTCACAGTAGCATCAACTCTGAATTTTTTTGTTACTTATTAAAATAACTCCAAAAAATAATAATAGCTTTGACTGAATTCATAAACATCAAAGTATCATTAAATTCATAAACATCAAAGTGTCAAAGTCTCTAAAGCAGCAGATTTATCAAGCGCTAGAGAAGAAGATAAAAAATCTATTCTCGAAATGATGAACTTAATTAATGCAATGTTCGAAATTAAACAAATGATTAAATTAAAATCAAAATCCAACAAAGAATCACTTTTTGTCATTTTTCTTAATGACTGAAATGATAAAAATTCTGTCCTAAAAGCTGCAAAAATCTTAAAAGATTCAACTGAGTTTAATAAAGTGTTTATAAATCCTGATTTAACAGTGGCTGAGCAATTCAAAGCAAAGTTATTATGTGAGGGGTGCAAATAAAAAAATTCAGAAAATTCCGAACCCTTGGTTTTTTTATATGGCATATAAAATGAAAAAGTCATCAAAATGAAGAATAGCAAACATTTTATAATTACAAAAACAAAAAAGATGGCAGTCACATTTCATTAACTTCTTTAGTTATTCCAAAATCATTGCGTAAAAATCATGCTTCAAGCATTGGAAAAGAACGCCTTATTGCTGTTAACAACAAAAGTATTAAAAAGCTTATCAGTTCAAAATGTAGTGACCATATAATTACAACCAATCACTTAACCATAAATTCATTCAACAATTTTTCAATTTATCTTTTTAATGCAAGAAGTCTTGCCTACAAACTTGACAATTTATTTCTATATATTGATTCAAACCAACTTGCCTTAGCTTGCAAATTTTTTTCAATAATAAACTTTTTTATCGGTACTCTCACTTTCACAGTAGGCCAGTGGTTTAGTGTGCTGCTCAGCATATCAGTGATTCAAGGTTCTCATTAGCATCTCTTTTTAGTTAGCACATAAACACGTTTCCACACACACTATAATAAAGTTACTACCATAAGATACTCGCATTTCCAATATTTCCCCCCTTTTATTTTTTTTACCTTGGAACCAGTCGCACTACTCCATTCTTTTTTTTCCCACTTGATAACTTTACAATCTAGAATCTACTCTAAGAATCACTTCTTCTAAGTCTACCTGAACAAATGGCTCAGGTGGTCACCTGAATGCAAACATTTGTCACAAGCTAATATTTAGGAAATACTAAACACAATTAAACTATTCTACATAATAATTTTTATAAATGCTAAAAAAAATTTACTGATTTTGATTACAAAGTTAGCATGTTTACTATTACCTTCACTTGGTACCTTGATAGGTGTTGGAGGCATGGTGGGTGTTGGAACTGGAGGCACTAAAAGTTCACATTTAAAACAAATTAAAACATTGAGTTTGCAATGTGTTAAAATAATTAAAGAACAGAACATATTTGTAATAAGCAATTTGTATAATTATATATATAAATGAACAAATATATACACACATACATACACACTCACGCATACATACACACAGGTGTGCAAACACAATTAATATACAAAAATTTTTTCCGAATTGACTTCCATGAAAAAAAACTAATGATGTAATAGCGAAAAGTTTCATCCTCAATATCAAACATTTTTAACAATAATTGTAATTGTAATAAATAACTTAATTGTCAATTAGACTTAAACTGAAGCAAAAACTGATGCAAAGCTGAAAACTCAAGTTTAAATGTTTTTATGAAAAATCAAGTAACAATAAAAAGTATGAGAAAAAATAACTTTTTTTAAGTTATTTTTTCTCATATTTTTATTGTTATTTGATTTTTAAATAACAATACAAAATTTTTTAAATGCGTGCACAAATATTTAAATTTGTGATGAGTAACAATAAGTTAATGAGTATAACTTTAAAGCCAAATGACAGCGCTTACTTACTAGAGTAACTTTAATTATTTTTTTTAATGACAATTTGGTCACACTTTTTATTTAAGTTTTATTATATTGTATATAGTGATGTCACAGTAGCATCAACTCTGAATTTTTTTGTTACTTATTAAAATAACTCCAAAAAATAATAATAGCTTTGACTGAATTCATAAACATCAAAGTATCATTAAATTCATAAACATCAAAGTGTCAAAGTCTCTAAAGCAGCAGATTTATCAAGCGCTAGAGAAGAAGATAAAAAATCTATTCTCGAAATGATGAACTTAATTAATGCAATGTTCGAAATTAAACAAATGATTAAATTAAAATCAAAATCCAACAAAGAATCACTTTTTGTCATTTTTCTTAATGACTGAAATGATAAAAATTCTGTCCTAAAAGCTGCAAAAATCTTAAAAGATTCAACTGAGTTTAATAAAGTGTTTATAAATCCTGATTTAACAGTGGCTGAGCAATTCAAAGCAAAGTTATTATGTGAGGGGTGCAAATAAAAAAATTCAGAAAATTCCGAACCCTTGGTTTTTTTATATGGCATATAAAATGAAAAAGTCATCAAAATGAAGAATAGCAAACATTTTATAATTACAAAAACAAAAAAGATGGCAGTCACATTTCATTAACTTCTTTAGTTATTCCAAAATCATTGCGTAAAAATCATGCTTCAAGCATTGGAAAAGAACGCCTTATTGCTGTTAACAACAAAAGTATTAAAAAGCTTATCAGTTCAAAATGTAGTGACTATATAATTACAACCAATCACTTAACCATAAATTCATTCAACAATTTTTCAATTTATCTTTTTAATGCAAGAAGTCTTGCCTACAAACTTGACAATTTATTTCTATATATTGATTCAAACCAACTTGCCTTAGTTTGCAAATTTTTTCAATAATAAACCCTTAAACTTCATGGTTTGTCCAAAAAATTATTTTATTTATTGTAAAGACTGGATACAATTTGGTGTTGGTGTCGCTAGATACTACAGAAATACTGTTAAACCTCCCTTAGTAAGTATTATTTAAACTGATACAGATATTGACATCGTTTGTGTTGATTTAATTTTTAGGTCTAGTAAACTCTGCTTAATGCTTGTTACCATTTTTTTAACTCTAAATTCTACATAATTGCTTGTTACGGCCCACCATCCTATATCTATCTTGAATCGATGATATCGATAATTAGCAATACTGTAAATCTGTTTCTCAATTCGTCATTGTTGGAGATTTCAACTTACCAAAAATTGATTGGCTTAACTACATTTTACCAAACAAAAAAATGTCATAATTGTTTTTTAACTTTAGTTAACAGTCTTGGAATGCACCAACATGAGCTAGAGCCCACTCAAGAAAATGATATTCTTGATCTTTTTCCTTCAAATATCATTTCACTATTAAGTAATATTTCTGATGAGTGTCTATTTAGTACAAATGACCATAACTCAGTCCTTTTTCATATAAACACCTTTGATTATTACCAGTTCAAAACAAACTCTGAATTTTTTTACAATTTCAAAAACACAAATGTTTTTGGTTTTATTTCTCATTAATTAAAAATAAGTTGAGACTACAATTTTTCTTTTGTTTTTACAACTGAAGAGTATTGGAACATCTTCGTAAAGGCATAGATCATTTTGTTTCAATCAGAGCAATATACAATAAGAAAAAAAGTCATTCTTATCCAAAGTATATATTTAAAATTCTAATTTGCAAATCATATTTATGGAAAAGATGGCAGATCACTAAGACAATCTTGCACAAAAAAGCATTTATCAAATATGCATCAAAATATAAAAAAGCCATATTCACACACCACAAAAATGTGTAACTAAAACTTGTCAAAGAAAATAACGCTAGTAAGTTTTTTAGTTACGTAAATAAAAGTCTACACAACTCCAAAAAAACATATACTCTAAAAATCAATAACAGCTTTAAAACTAGCAATGTTATTTGTTTTGAAGTGTTAAACAAACACTTTGGATGTGCTTTTACAGTAGAAAACAGAAATTGACCTAAAACAAATACTTATGCTAGTGAATATATTAAGATGGATTTCGTTGATTTTTCAGCAAAGATAGTTTATCAAAATCTAAAAAATCTAAAACCTAGCACATCAGTTAGCACATATAAAATGTATTCCGCTTTTGTATATATTTGAATCAAGTTTTACGTAAAGCTCGTTACCAAAACAGTGGATCCACTTTAGATGCTAACAATTATAGAACAATCCCAATCACATGTAGCTATCTTGTCATAAAAAGTATTGTTAGTTCAAATACTGCTGATTATCTTAATATAAATAATATAATAACAACTAATCAACACAGCTTTTTATCAAAAAGATCTATGCACACAAACCTTCTAGACTTAAATAACAACTGGAATAAAGCTTTAGATAGCAATTTATTAATAGACGTGGTGTAAACTAAGTTTCAAAAAGCATTTGACTTTGTACCTCAACCAAAATTTTTGAAAAAACTTACAATGTATGATATAATAGATAATTTCTTTCATTGGATATCAGCATTTCTTTCCAACAGATATCAAATGGTTTAATGAATAATAATTGTTCTCTGATGTTAAATGCCAACAATAGCAAGCTATATTGTTCAAGGACTTTGACTACAGTCACGATCTTGCGGTTGCCATTTACGAGTCTTCCCCAAAAGTTAATTTTTGTTAAAAGTTAATGTTTATTTGTTTTAACGCCTTTTTGCTTTTAAAAATGTTTTTGCTATATTTGACATTTTTTCTCAACACTAATATAAGAGGAAAATAAGAAAATAAATTGCTATTTATTTGTAAAATATATTACTTGATTAACAAATTTTGTATGATGGAAAATATTAAATAAAAGAATTGCAAGGTTACTTTAATAAATGTATTTATCACATTTGATGCCTGTCTGAAATTGTTTCTTTATATTGCCCAATTTCCAACGTTAATACAAATTATTAGAGATATTGAACATAACAATAGCTCTGTTTGATGCATTGCCAATAAAGTTTATCTGGAAATAAACTATTGGGTTTAAATGCATATTTTAGAGAATCTAAGACAATTTTAATGGGCGAAGTAAAAACAACCAAATTTTTTATATTTGAATATTAGCATAAATGACTTTTCATTTTCTTACATGAAAAACTTATTAAAAATTAAAATTTTTTTTACAAATAAGTAGCAATTAGTTTTCTCGCTTTCCTGAGCGTTGATAAAAATAGTAAAGTTCAGAAAAAACGTTTGAAAGAAAGCAAAAACAGTAAAATATTTAAGTATATTATTTGACAAAATTTATCTTTTTTTATATTTCAATATTTTTTAGTTTATTTTATTTAGATTTTCTATTCTGTATAGTATATGTTTCCTTTCTTCGAATATTGCTGTTTTATTATCTGTAGTTATCTTGTAGCTTATTTATTATAGCTTATTAATTCTTAAAACCTTAACTATATAAAAATGAGGTCAAGTTGTCTAAAAAAATTACTTAAAACGTGGACAAAAAAAGACATGTGACCGCAGGTGCTCCCTGGGAAGGCTCTGGTCAGAAAAAGGGTAGTTTAAAGTAGCCAATAATAAGTGTTTTACTCATAGAATAGCACCTACTTCATTTTTTAAAGATATAAAATACAACTATCAATTAGGAAATCACAAATTAACCTGGTCTACAAACCCAAAAGATCTTGGTGTGACCATAGATTCTTACTTAAATTACAATAATCATATTGCAAATATTGTCCATTCATCAAACATTTGAGGATTTTTATTCCTTAAGTGTTTTAGAAGTCCACGTGTTTAAAAGTCCACATGTCCACTATGTGGACATGTAAAAGTCCACATGTCCACATTGTGGTCCACATGTTATTATAAAAATATACACAACCTACATAGGACTGATTTTAGAACATTGCTCTCTTGTTTTGCCACCAAACATGTGCAATCACACAGTATTGTGTGATTGCACATGTGCTATTTGATTGCACATGTGCTATGTGTTTGCACATGTATTATGTGATTGCACATATATTATGTGATTGCACATGTGTTATGTGATTGCACATGTCTTATGTGATTGCACATGTATTATGTGATTGGACATGTATTATGTGATTGCACATGTATTATGTGATTGCACATGTATTATGTGATTGCACATGTATTATGTGATTGCACATGTGTTATGTGATTGCACATGTCTTATGTGATTGCACATGAATTATGTGATTGCACATGTCTTATGTGATTGAGGGTACGTAGTCGGAGTCCTTCATATTTTATGGACCTGTGTACCCATTAGAACATGTATCACTGTTCTAATAAATTTTAATCTAATCTAAGATGAACATTAACTTAGAAATAAATTTTTTGATATATCAAGATAACATTCAAAAATAAATAAAAATAAAATTTAATACTAAAAAATTTGGCTTATAAAAAAAAAAAAATCATTATAACAGCAAGCATTTTAAATTTTTTATAAATTTAGTATTTTTATTAATTTCTGTGTGCACATTTTTATTAATTTCTGTGTGGTATTTGACTTTTACTACCTGTTTAGTTTTTAAGACTACTTTTGTATATACCTATTTTTGTATATACCTGTTTATTTTTTAAAACTATTTTTAAGACTATTAATGATATTAAATGATTAATAATTTAATGCGGTAGCGGTGTAGTGGTAGAGCGCTTGCTTCATAAGCAAGAGGTTCTGAGTTTGATCCCCACTATGCCCCTGATAGTATCATGCTCAACTTGTTTCTCTGTGTAGCGACCTTGTTTGCCAAGGTTTGTGTTTATAGTTATAAAGTTGAGAGAGGGTTATAACCACAATTAAGTAACTTCCTTGTTTGTAGTGGCCTTCATAGTCTTGGGGAGGTGAATTAACATAAAAAAAGAATATAATAATACTAAAATAATATTACACTACATAATTGCCAAATTTAAATTACACAATAATTATTTTTTACTAGTACTCACACTCTCAGTAGCACAGTGGTTTAGTGTGCTGCTCAGCATATCAGTGATTCAAGGTTTTCATCAGCGTAGGACTTTACCTTTACATTAGCATCTCTTTTTAACTAGCATATAAACGCGCTTCCACACATATTATAATAAAGTTACTACCATAGGATGTCCATAGCTCTCAATATTTTCTCCTCCCCCTTTTATATTCTAACTTGGAACCAGTTGCACTACTCTTCTTTATATCCATTCTTTTGTATTCTCACTTAATAACTCTACAATCTACAATCTACTTTTAGAATCAACACTTCCAAGTCTTACTGAAAAAATAGCTTGGTTGGTCATCTGTATGCAAGCATTGTGTCACAGAAGCAATAAAAATATATTAGAAAAATGTAGACTTGAATATGCAGCTATTATTAAACAAAAGCTTGTTTTCTGTGAACATTTAAACTTGTTATATAAAGTTATTGCTGAAAAAATTTTTTCTGTTTATTTAAATCATTTTCCTGAAACTCAAGAGGGGTACTTACAGAAAAAAAATACTTCTTTTAATAACAATGAAAAATTTATGACTTTGTTTTCTAATATTTAAAATCAATATTTATTCAAAGGTTATTAAAAGGCAAGCTTTTGAGTGCTACTGCACTCAAAAGCTTGCCTTATAACACCAGCAGTTTTGAGTGTTAGTGCTATCTATACAATAATTTTTATAAACGCTTAAAAAATTTACTGATTTTGATCAAAAAATTAGTATGTTTATTATTACCTTCACTTGGTATCTTGATATGTGTTGGAGAGATGGTGGGTGTTGGAACCAGAGGCACTAAAAGTCCACATTTAAAACAAATTAAAACATTGAATTTTTAATATGTTAAAACAATTAAGAAACAGAACTAATTTTTAAACTTGTTAATTTAAACCATATTTGTAATAAACAATTTGACTAGTTAATATTATCATATTAATAATAATGAATAAATATATACACAGATATAATAATAAAGAATAAATATCTCCACACACATAAACACAGACTGACATATACACTTAGACTTGTGCAAACACAATTGATATATTTATTACCAATATTTTTTACCAAAAATATAAAATTTATTATTTTACATATAATGATAATAATAGCATCAACTCTGAAATTTAATTATTCAAATGAAACAAAAACTACTCCGAAAAAATAATAGCTTAGACTTGATTCATAAACTTCCAAAAAAAATTTAAAAAAAGTCATCTATAAATAAAAATCAAAAAATCCTAGATTTTGGTTAAATAAGTTTTTGAGTTAAACATTAACTTTAAAAATAAATTTTTTGATATTTTTTTAAACGTTAATTCACCTTTCCAAGGCCAACACAGCAGAGAAATATGAATAACTCTATTGAAAATAGAAAAATGAAATACTCTAAGATATATGAATAACTGGTTTATTCACACACGTGTATTAGCTGTTGACTGGATCAGTCCAGTCTGGCCAGACAATTATTCCACTAAAATATTTATATACAATGTATAAATATAACAAATGAAGTTTTAGTTGCCCCATCTAATGCTTCATTTAGATTAACTTCTATTTACAATTGGCCGCTACAATTGAGGAGTCTACTTTAATCGTTTCAACCCTTTCTCAACTCTAAAACACAAACCTTGATAAACAAGGCCTCTGCGTAGAGAAACAAGTTATGCATCGTACTACCAGGGACGTGGTGGTGATCAAACTCAAAACATTTCTCTATAAAACAAGCGCTCTACTACTACATCACTACCACGATATACCAAGATAACATTCAAAAATAAATAAAAATTAAATTTGATGCTAAAAAATTTGGCTGAGAAAAAAACCTTAACTCATTTTAAAAGTATTTATTTTAAAATTTTTATAAGTTTTTATTGATTTCTTATCTTTTTATTACAAATATCTTTCAACAAATAAAGCAAAAAAAAACTAAAAACTAAAAAAAATCAAGACAAAAACATATTATTTCTTTTTTATGCATTCCTAGACGTGGTTCAATCCTTTTTTAAAATTAAACTTGTAAACAGAATTATGAATAAACATTTGATAAATAAAAAAAATGAAAACACACAATAAAATATTTATACATACCATATATGAGTAAACTAAAAAAACTGCACACAATAACAAAAGCACCAGCACGAATTAAAATGTACTCAATTGGATTCATTGCAACTAAAGAATTCAAAATATTAATACAAATCAATTTGCTAATTATCATAAGTTAATTGAGATATAACTGTAATCTTATAAACTTTGAAAACTTAATAAGAATTCAAAACCTAGCAACGGAATAGTAAAAAAATAAAATAGCAACAGACCAGCACCAATTAAAATGAACCTAACAGATTTTAATGCAACCAAAGAACTCAAAATAATAATACAAATCAATATGCTGTTTATTATAAATCAACTAAGATAACCAAGCCTTCAAAGGAAGCGCATGTGGTTGCGCGCCTTGTTCGTCCAAGTTTAAAGTAATTTTTTTAGACACACTGACCATAGCAGTTTGTATCTTTTAACTTTTAAAGCATTTCATCAATTTGCCAAAAAACGCTACACTTATCTACTGAAAAAAAAAGAAACAATTGTGATGAAATATCAAATTTTAATTAAGTAAACAAGAAAAATTTAATAATTAAATAAAGAAAATAAAAAAAAATTTTCAATTTTTGTTAGAAAAATAAGAAAATAAATTACTATTTATTTGAAAAATATATTATTTGATTAATAAATTTTTCCAGAAGAAATTAAATAAAATAATAGTTTCTTTTATAAATGTATTTACAACATCTGATGTTCGTCTGAAATTGTTTCTTTTGTATTGTCCAATTTACAACGTTAATACGAATAACTAGAGATAATGAACATTATGATTCTATTTGAAAAAATGTATTTTAAAACTTAAAGTAAAGTTTCCTAAAAATTTCACTTAAAAAAATATTACTTTTTTGACAAAATTTTTCTTTTATCAATTTTCAATTTTCAATTTGTTTTAGTTTATTTTATTTAGATTTTTTATTTCATATAATATTTCCTTTTATTTGAGTTTTGCTGTTTTATTCACTGTACTTTTTTATGGCTTTAATTTGCAGCAAATTCTAAAACATTTACTATACAAAAATGTGGTCAAGTTGTCTAAAAAAATTACTTTAAACCCGGATAAACAAAGCATGCGACCTCATGCCCTTCCTAAAAAGGCTTGATAACTGTAATATTATGAAAACTTAACAAGATTTCAAAAATTATTAGTGCAAAAAATTTTTTAAAATTAAAAAGGATCTAATAGGATTCACTGCAACCAAAGAATTCAAAATAATAATACAAATCGATTTGCTAACCATTATAAGTTAATTGAGATATAAACGTAATCATATGAACTTTGACATCTTGATAAAAATTTAAAACTTATTTATACAAAAATTTATTAAATTTAAAATTTATACAAGAAAAATTTGTGTATAAAATTTTAGTATATTTCACAAAAATATAATAACTGTAATAAATATAATAAATAACTAAATACCACATCTTTAAAAATGTCTCATGATAAATAATTTTAGAAATAAAATATATCTATGACAGTCTGTGATAAAAAAATAATTTTAAACCTGTCTTTAGATTTAAAAAATATTTTTTAGATACACATAAATTATGTCTATCAATGGTACGTATTATATCCTAATAATACAAATGTTAATTAAAATGTCAATATAAACATAAATTAAAATATTAAAATAAACAAACTTCACCCAAAATTGGAGCCAACCAAGTTTCAGAACACTTTGATTAGCAATAAAATATTTAAGTACAATTTAAAATATTTGGACACCGCAGTCTGAAAACATAAAGTTGTAAAGAAATAAAAGCACATGTTTAGACATTATCACGAATGTCTGATAATAATAATAAAATAAAAAACGATAAGAAGCCCTTACTTTAAAGCCTTAAGGAGAAAGAAAAAATATTAAATGCTATTTTACTTTTACTTCCAAAAGTATTGAAAAAAATTAGCTTTCATTTAATCATGATTTGAAGATACATTTTATTATTTTTTTAACATCTTTGCTTCCAACAAGGCTACAAGCAACCACTAATTAAAGTTGGAAGTTACTGGAAGAGAAAAGATGAAGATTGTAGAGCAAGATAACAATTGACAGACGACTTAAAAAATTGCAAATTATATGAATCAGGAAAGCAAGATGAAGGAAGCGAATTCCAAAGAGCTGATGTTCGAGGAAAAAAACTAGAATAAGTGCTCCAAAAAACTAAGCGTATTTGAAGCACTTAGGAATAGTCACAGAAAAAGAATGAGACTTTGAATGATGAGTAACACGAGAATAAATTTTAGTAGATGTCACAAGAGACGCTAGCTCTTTAGAGCAGTGCCCATTATAGTATTTGTAGAAAAGAGAAAGAGAAGCAACATTACGACAATGTGATAATGGTTAGAGGTTGGCTGCAAGAGCAGGTCAAACTATGTTCACAATGCCTTTTTGCACCTTGTCTAAAAGAGAAAGGGCATTATTAGATGATCCACCCCAGATAAGGCAACAGTATTTCATACAAGGCCGGATTTGAGATTTATAGAGAATAGAATCTGAAGTAAGAAAGTGTCAAGCTCGATAAAGAGATGCAACCTTAGCAGATGCTAATTTTGCAACTGATTTGATATATGGTTTCCAAGAAAGATTCGAAGTAAGAGTTAAACCTAGAAGATGAAGAGTAGAGACTCATCGAGTACATCACTGCTTATAAGTATAGGAAGATCTAAATTATTGCAATAATGATTGGCTGAAAAAAATTGAGTTTTATTTGTATTGAAGTTCACCAGCCACTGTAAGCCCTATGCTGTAACAGAAGTGAGATCCTTTTCAAACTCAAATGCCCCCTCCAAGCAATCAGAGAGTGTTGGTTTCTTATCATGACAAGAATAAATGGTAGTATCATCAGCAAACAATGCCACCTTATATGTTAAAATGTTTGGAAGATCATTAATTTAAATTAAAAAGAGTATAGGCCCAAGGATAGAACCTTGAGGATCCCCTGAAGTTATAGAATAAAAAGAAGAGTGCTGTCCATCGAGGAAAACTTTTATACTACAATTGGAAAGAAAGAATTCAATAATCTTAAAGATGTTGCCAGATACACCATAAGAAGAAAGCTTATGGAGAAGACCAGCATGCCAAACTTTATCAAAAGCTTTTGAAATATCAAGAGCGATGGCCTTAACTTCTCTACCTTTATCTAATGCACTTTAAAACCTATCAGTTATTACTGTTAGCAAATCAGTTGTAGAACAAGAACATTGAAATCCATATTGATGGTCAGAAAGGAAGTTATTAGATTTAAGATGAGAAGTTAAGTGTTTGTTAATTAAAGATTCAAAAACCTTGCTTACGATAGGAAGAAGACTAATGGGGCGGTAGTTAGACGAATCAGATCGCTCTCCAGAATTTTTGAAGATAGGGATAACAGATGCCGCTTTCCAGCAGGCTGGAAAACAAGACTCAGATAAGCACTTGTTGAATAGTTTTGAGAGTATGACAACAGCTCTGGAGAACACTTCTGCAAGATAATAACAGGTATGTCGTGCGGGCCACAAGCTGTAGAAGAGTCTAGGCAGGAAATCACTTTAGATACAGAAGCTGGAGTAATATGAATGGATCAATGTTTTTGTTGAGTAATATCAATGGATCAACCTGTTTGTTGGCAATATCAGGTAGAACGCAACTAGTGGAATCAAGAGATGATATTGGTGAAAAGTATTTAGCAAACAATTCAGCTTTGTCTTTAGGTGAGGTGACAAGGAATAAACGATACAAGAGAGGTGGAATTAAAGATTTGCCCTTATTATTAATACTATTAAAGATTCTCCAGAAGTCACGAGAGCCTAATTTTTGAGATAAGATACAAGATTTCATGACCTGAGAATAGCAGACTTTAATGTTAGACAAAACCTTTTTACAATGGTTTCTAGCAGTAATAAACATATGTCTGTTTTCTGGAGAATTGTTTTGCTGATAAATATGGAAGTAATGGTTTCAATTGGCAATTGCAGCAGCACAGTGTGAGGAAAACCATGGAGGAGAGTGAGGCTTGACCTGGAATCGTCAAGAGGGAACAAAAGATTCAATGCCAGCCTGAATCCACAAAGTTATGTAAGAATAACATTTGTTGACAGTTTTAGAGAGATCAAACTGTGATCAGAAGCACCTAAGGGTCAAAAAGAGTGTAGCCTTGAGATGAAGGAGAGCAATATAGAACAAAGAGAAAAGCGATAGAGTGAAGTGGTGCTAAACGAAAGCACATAAAAGAATAGTCTGTCAATTCAAACCTAGTTTCACTACAAATGGGTGAATTCTTACGAATGTAAATGCCCAGGCCAAGTATGTGACTATTGGAGTCTTTACGAATTAAAGGAAGATAACCATCAATAATAAGATTGCAAGATGAGACAGCTGAACTCAAATTAGTTTCACAAAGAGCAAGTAGGTCTGGTGAACTTTGCAAGAGATAAGACTCAACAGAAGAAAAGTTACTTCGAAGACAACGAATATTAGTGAATGATGGTTTAGAGAACTTGGTAATGATGATATTGTAGGTGCAATTCAACATTCTATTATACAGTATAGAAAAAATTTATCAATTTTTAATTTTTAAGCAAATTTATGTGAAACAGAAAAAACTGAGTATTAAAAAAACCCGTATTATTAAAAATAACTAAATATTATTTACTAAGAGTAAAAATGAAAATCTTTATTAAATTTACAAGCAGTTTATATCACTGCTTAAAGAAGTAACTTCTTTTAACTACTCCAGTTAAAAGAAGTTTGTAATCCACTACAACCTGCCCCATACCTTGCTGTCACGTAAAATTTGCTTTTCTAGGCAAAGGCAAGGAGAAATTAACTCTGACTTAAAATACCCTGCCTTTGGGCTCATGGTTGAGTTGAAAAATGTTTATTAAGCAACTTTCTAAATAAATTCAAAAAAAAAAATTAGGCAATTTGGATTTATAATAATTTTGGGAAATTACTTTGAAATTTTCAATTATTTGTGTTTTTTCTCAGATATTCAGAAGAAGAATTTTTTTTTCAAAATGTTTATTCATGAACCAATTTTCAAGTTTTCAAGTCTATTGTTTACAAAAACCTCTTTTTTGGTAGTGTTTAAAAGTAGTTAGGGCCAGGGTTGTAAAAAGGGTTTAAGGAAGGGTTTTATAACACCCTTCACTTAAACAAATTTTATTCACACTAGTCAGCAAAATTATATATTGCAAAATTAGCATCTGCTAAGGTTGCATCTCTTTATCGAGCGCAAAACTTTCTTACTCCGTATTCTATTCTTTATCTCTATAAATCTTAAATCCATCCTTGCATGGAATACTTTTGCCATATCTGGGGCGGATCTTCTAATGATGCCCTTTCTCTTTTAGACAAGGTGCAAAATTGCATTGTCAACATAGTTGGACCTGCCCCTGCAGCCAACCTCCAATCATTATCACATCGTCATAACATTGCTTCTCTTTCTCTCTTCTACAAATACTGTAATGGGCACTGCTCTAAAGAGTTAATGTCTCTTGTGCCATATACTAAAATTCATTCTCGTGTTACTTGTCATTCAAATAAATCTCATCCTTTTTCCGTGACTGTTTCAGTGCTCCAAAATCTCTTTTTTGTCTAGTTTTTTTCCTTGAACATCAGTTCTTAGGAATTCGCTTCCTTCATCTTGCTTTCCTGATTCATATAATTTGCAATCTTTTAAGTTGTGTGTCAATTGTTATCTTCCCCTACAATCTTCATCTTTTCTTGTTGCCTTGCTTTCAGCAAGGCAACAAGAAAAGTAAAAAATTTTGAGAGATATGAAGAATTTTTTTTTTTACGTTAACAAATACAATACCCCTATTTAAAAACCATTTGTGTTGACGTTTGGGCTTTTTACCACATGCAAGGGCATTATTTATAACACTGTAACTTCAATGGTTTTTGTTTACAAACTTGTTTAATCTTGGACTTAAAATCTGAATCAATTTCCCTACATAATCTAATCTGCAGAATTTGATTAGGAGCACAACCTTTTACAACTTTTTTATCATCTAGTAGCATAGCATAAAGATAGTTTTTGTGTACTGTTTTATGAGGAAGCCTTGGTGCATCTTTGTAATGCTGCAAACTTTTTGCACCATACCACATAGGTCAGTAAACAGATTATGTACTTTGTGATAAAGTTTAAATCATGTGTAGATATCTCAGTTCCACTAACATAATTGTTAAAACAAGAGTTTGGCACTGGGCATGAAAAACTGAGCTAGGTTTCTTGTCAGCATACTTTGTAGAAATCAAACCTTTAGCTTTTCCAATACAATACTCATAGCGTTTATGCTGGTCTGTACTCAGATCAAACAATGTTAGTATTCACATACAACTCTATCCCAGAATCTATGGCAACAAACTGAATCATAAATATGAATAATATGATTAATAAAGACATGATTATTTGTTTGCTTCTTTTTTAATTATATTTTAGCGCTATTATGTTTAATAATTGTCTATCTGATCTTTTTATAATAATGAAAAAACAATGAAATAAAACTCCAGAGGTTTATATTATAAAAACTACATATATTTTTTAAAGGTTTTTACAATCAAATTATTTTGGTTTCATTATTACCCTAATAAAAAGATCGAATTATATTAATAAATTTCCCGAATGGAAACAAAAGATAAATCAATGTTTGAATTATCTGAGCTTTAACTTTAAAGATAATTTTATTTGTAATTATTATTACTAATAAAAATTTTCAATAACATTTTACTAGTATTTATTACTGTGGGAGTTTACAGTGCTCCTTTAAACCCCTACACAGTAAGAAGGGCAACTTAAAAAACTCCTCTCTTAGAACATCACATTGCAGGCTGGCCTGTGGTCACACTCAGTCGGCAACCCTTATTACACCACTTAACAAAATAAAGCCCCTGAACTATTTTAACTTATGCACTTCCGTTGAATATAATGATTGTTATAAATCATTATATTTTCATGGTTTTTTTGAATTTGAAAGTAAAAAAATTTAAAAAAAGTAATTAACATATATAAAAATATATTTAAAAAAAAAGTTTAAAAGAACATTTAAGTTTTTTTTCAAATATCAATGATGCTGCCTATTTATCATAGAGAAATAAAAAGAACTCATCGTTTCCAATTCATAAAATTTCAAACCTTAAAAATTTTATATGCCATTGTTCAAAAACTATTAATTAAAAGAGCTATAAGACAATGTCAGACATATTCTTAACCTAAAACTTCAAAACTTGAAATATTTTTTAACTAATAAAAACATTTAAACTGTTTTCTAAAATAATTTTGACAAACACCAAAAAAGCATATTAGATTTTAATTTAAAAGGTAACAAAAAAACATTACCTTGGGTTGGGTTTCTAACAAAAGAGTACCACGAGGTTGCATGTTGAGAATGCACTAAATGTTAAAACAATCAAGTAATATCGAAATCAGAACTATTTTTAAACTTATTAAAACAAACTTTATATATATATATATATATATATATATATATATATATATATATATATATATATATATATATATATATATATATATATATACATATACACACATATATATATATATATATACACATATATATATATATATGTATATATATATATATATATATATGTATATATATATATAAATATATATATATATATACACACACACACATATATATATATATATATATATATATATATATATATATATATATATATATATATATATATATATATATATATGCAATCCACTATCTTGTACAAAAAAAAAAAGCCTTACCCTAAAATATTGTTCAATATATAAAAAAAAAATTGTAAAAAAAATTCACAGGGACAATTTTAAGTGGTGCCACACTTGATGACAAGTTTGCAGCATGCAATGAAAAATGTATAGGTTAGATATTGGATAATCCAATAAATTTACACTATTTATCTTGATGAAATTTTTGTAATATTATTAATATTATCAGATATTATAAAAATATTTTGATAGTGCACTTTTCAACTTAATTTAATCTGAAAACTTCTTTAACAGTCTAGTCTATACTGCAGATCTAGGTATGTGCAATATTTTTATTATTTAATTTTTTAACGTGATTTTAAAATGTTTATTTTCTGTTTGTACAAGTTGCTTATTTTCAATGAAATTTGTTGTAGCAATTACAAAAGCAATCTTAAAGTAAATAGGCTATCAAGTTACTTAAATAGAATTTAATTTATCAATAGTTTTTAGCAGTACTGGCATAACAGAACTTAATGCTTTATATTACACAGAGTAAACAGTTAGTGAACAAAAGTGGACTTTTTAAAACTCAAATTTAAATAAAAAACAAATTTAGATCATATGTGTATACCGAATTCAACAGAAAGATGACTTTAGGCTGTATATGTAGCCTGAACTTAACTGAAAAAGGAGTTTAGACTTTTAAACCGAATTTAACTTAAAGACGAATTTAGACTTTTAAACCAAATTTAAATCAAAGTCGAATTTGCATTTTAAAAACACATTTAATTAAAAAAGAACTTTTTTAAAAACTTTTATAAATTTAAAAAAAAAATTTTCTTTGCTTTTAATTTAAGTTTTTTTTCAAATAATAATGATGCTGCCTATTTATCATAGAGAAACAAAAAGAACTCGTCTTTTCCAATTCATAAAATTTCAAACCTTTAAAATTTATATGCCATTGTACAAAAACTATTAATTAAAAGAGCTATAAGACAATGCCAGACACACTTTCTTTACCTAAAACTTCCAAACTTGAAATATTTTTTAACTAATAAAAACATTTAAACTGTTTTCTAAAATAATTTTGACAAACACCAAAAAAGCATATTTGATTTTAATTTAAAAGTTAACAAAAAAATATTACCTTGGGTTAGGTTTCTAACAAAAGAATAGTACCATGAGGTTGCACGTTGAGTTTGCACTAAATGTTAAAACAATTAGGTAATATCGAAACAAAATCAGAACTATTTTTAAACTTATTAAAATAAACTATATATATATATATATATATATATATATATATATATATATATATATATATATATATATATATATATATATATATATGTAGTCCATTTTTTTTTTGTACAATCCTGTACAAAAAAAAAATGCTTTACCCTAAAATATTGTTTAACACAGTTAAAAAAAAATTGTAAAATAATTCACAGTGACAATGTTTAGTGGTGCCACACTTAATGACAAGTTTGCAGCATGCACTGAAAAATGCATAGGTTAGATATTGGATAATCCAATAAATTTACACTATTTATCTTGATGAAATTTTTGTAATATTATTAATATTATCAGATATTATAAAAATATTTTGATAGTGCACTTTTCAAATTTATTTAATCTGAAAACTTCTTTAACAGTCTAGTCTATACTGCAGATCTAGGTATGTGCAATATTTTTATTATTTAATTTTTTAACATGTTTTTAATGTGTTTATTTTCTGTTTGTACAGGGTGCTTATTTTCAATGAAATTTGTTGTACCAATTACAAAAGCAATCTTAAAGTAAATAGGCTATCAAGTTACTTAAATAGTATTTAATTTATCAATTGATTTTAGCAGTACTGGCATAACAGAACTTAATGCTTTTTATTACACAGAGTAAACCGTTAGTAAACAAAAATAGCCACAGCTGTTACTCTATGGACAAGCAAAGTGGACTTTTAAAGACTCGAATTTAAATGAAAGACAAATTTAGATCATGTGGGTATACCGAATTTAACTGAAAGATGATTTTAAGCTGTATATGTAGCCTGAAGTTAACTGAAAGACGAATTTGGATTTTAAAAACACATTTAATTAAATAAGAACTTTTTAAAAAACTTTTACAAGTGGTAAAAAATTTTTTTTTTGCCTCAACTGTTTTAAGAAGACCTTACAGTTTTGTAGAGGAAGCTGCTTCTTATATTGGTTACAACCCTCTCTCAACTCTTTAACTTCAAAACACTTTTAAGAGTTTAAGAGTTAAAAGAGGGTTGTAACCAATAGAAACAGGTCAATATACATAAAACATATTATTATATGTTATATATTAAACATATATATATATATATATATATATATATATATATATATATATATATATATATATATATATATATATATATATATATATATATATATATATACATATATATATATACATATATATATATACATATATATATACATACAAATATATATATATATATAAATATATAAAATAGTCTTTAAAAAATAAAAAAATAAAGAGAATTATATGATGTCAAATATGGCATTAAGCATTTTTTATTTAAAACAAGGTCTCTCTCTCTCTCTCTCTCTCTCTCTCTCTCTCTCTCTCTCTCTCTCTCTCTCTCTCTCTCACTCTCTCTCTCTATATATATATATATATATATATATATATATATATATATATATATATATATATGGCCTAAAATAGCTGCCAGACATCGGCAAAAAACGACATCTATCAGTATTTTTTCCAACCCATAATTTATGTGCATTTATTTTATAATCATTTTAGTTGATCCAAAATTATTAATAAATTCAGTATTGCATATAAACTTCATTTTTTGAACTTTTTTTTTTATACAAAACAGAAAATTGAACACACAGCTACATACATAAAATACATCATTTTAGAGCTAATTCAATTTTTAAAACACATAAATAATTTACTTTTTTTTATATATATATATATATATATATATATATATATATATATATATATATATATATATATATGTATATATATATATATAGAACTCTTATATGTTGTTCGAAAGTTTTTTCCATATTTTGTTGACAAAAAGTAAAAACTAAAATGCAAGACCGAAATTATTTTTTTTATTAATTGATAGACTGCCTGCCCCAACCAAACCCTCAGTCGATGTAGCAGCACTCCCTTGCGGTTCAGGCTATTTGTCAGTCGATGTAGCAGCACTCCCTTGCGAGTCAGGCTATAAGTAGTTGATGTAGCAACACTCTGCGCATGATTTACAGTAAAAAAATAAAAATATTTTATTAAAAAAAAATAAAAATAAAAACTTTATATTGTTAAAAACATTCAGAATGTTTTAAAAACATTCAAAATGTTTTTAAAAACATTCTGGTCAATTAAATTTTTGTTTAATTGCGTTTTTGTGGTTTTTTTAAAAAACGATTTATTTGTAATTAAATTAATGGTTTCGTTCAACACGCAAATGTTGGACGAAAGTCAAAAGTAATTAAAAGTGACGTATGTGTTGGCGTAAGAATTATTTTTTTTCTTCCGTGCTTCCCAAATGCAACAAACTATAGAACTATATATATATATATATATATATATATATATATATATATATATATATATATATATATATATATATATATATATATATATATATATATGCCTAAAAAACTATATAAATAAACAAGCTCAAATAGTATTTACATTCAGCAACCCTTTTTAAAAAATATATTTTTAAAAAGCAATCATTTACAAAGAATTCTTTTTATAATTGTGTTAGCAAATTCCACTTAATTTTTGGTATAAATTGAAGTTTTTATTAATTTGATCATTTATTTCTGATGAGTCTTTATTGATGAAACATAGTGTGAAATGAAAAAAAATTTTGTTAAGTGATTTTCTACAAATTTATAATTGCTCTGTTCTTTTAAGAACATTGAGCACTCTATTTTGTAGAATACATTTTAAAGTTGTTTAAATATATATTAGGCTCCTTATTAACATTTGTTGAGCACTTTTAATTGTACAAATTGTACAATTAATACAAACACATATGATGTATTTAATAATAACCAAGAAAATGATAATTATGGATTTAAAACAAAAAATACTCCACCTTTTATACCTGATTTGAAAATATTTGAAAATGACTTATTGCATTTAATTAAAACAAAAAAAAGTTTTGCCCTATAAAAAACGAATTTCAAACAGAATTAAAGTTAGATGTTAAAAAAAATAAATCAAACCCTAAAATTTTGGTATCTGTTGATAAAACAAATAACATTTACCAACTCACAACAGAAAACTATGAACAAATTTTACGTGACAATACTAATAGTTCTTATGAAAAAAGCCCCTAAAAATTGGAAAACGCAATTATTTTACATTTGTTAAGTAAAATAATCAATATAAAAGATTTAGGCCTTTATCGCGATGATGGTTCCATAGTAATGCGTCAAAAATCTATTCCACAGCTCGATAAAATTTGAAAAGATATAAAAAAATTTCAAAAATATTGCCTTTCAAATCGAAATAAACATAAATTTAAAAATTGTGAATTTTCTTGATGTCACATTTAACTTCTCTGAAAATTTATATAAGCCTTTCAAAGAACCAAATGATGAATTATTGTATATTATTATTAACTAAAATTATTCACCCCAAATTCTAAAACAAATCCCGATTTCAATTAACAACAGGATAATCCAAAACTCCTCTAATAAAAATGAATTCAATTCCTCTAAGCGAATATTTGAAGATGCCCTTAAAAAAAGTGGTTTTGAAAATTTTGAACTTAAATTTTACCCTGAAAAAAAGAACACAAAAAAGCAAAATAGAACTAGAAATGTAATTTGGTTCAACCCCCCATATAGCAAAAATGTTTCCACTATCATAGGAAAAGTGTTTTTAAATTTATTTTTAAAGTCGATAAGCATTTCCCGCCCTCTAATAAATTACATAAAATTTTTAATCAAAATACAATTAAAGTTAGCTAGAGTTGTACAAAAAGTATGGAAAGAATTATAAAAGGTCACAATAATGCTTTGTTAAACAAAAAAGAAATCCTAAATGAAAAAACTGCAGAAAATTGTAATTGTAAACAAAAAAACAATTGTCCACTGAGTGGAAGTTGTTTATCAAAAAATTTGGTATATAAATGTGTTGATTCCTCTAAGAATGCACCTGATAAACAATATATTGGCATAACAGAGGGTGAAAGGAAAATACGTTTTGCCAATAACAAGCAATCTTTTAAAAATAAAAAGTATTCAAAAGACACCATGCCGTCAAAATACATATGGGAATTAAAAGGTAAAAATATTGATGATTTTGTACTGAATTGGTCCGTCCTTAAAACAGCGCCTGCATATAACAATATTTCCAAAAAATGCATACTATGCCTACAAGAAAAATTTGAAATAATTACACATACAAACCAAGAATGCTTATTAAACAAAAAATCCGAATTAATTTCTAAATGTAGGCACAAAAATAAGTTTTTCCTAAAAAAACTATAAAAATAAATGCGCTCAAATAATATTTACATTAAATCTCCCTTTTAAAAAAAATTTATTTTTTTAAAGTAATCATTTCCAAAGATTTCTTTTTATAACAGTGTCAGGAAATTCCACAAATGTGTTAAAATTTACAGTAGTTAAGACATTTGCGACTTCCTGTAATTTAATTTTCGGTATAAATTGAAGTTTTTAATAAATTGATCATTTATTTCTGATGATTCTTTGTTGATGAAACACAGTGTAAAATAAAAAAAAAATTTTGTTAAGTGATTTTCGACTAATTTATATATATATATATATATATATATATATATATATATATATATATATATATATACATATTGTAGGACTTACCATAATATTTCCAGTAAGAGTGCTCAATACAGCGTGTTATATAATTGTTAGAGCAAATAATATAGTGAAAACTAAATAATTATCAAGATATATTTCAATTACAGAACTAAAAGTTTCATGCAATAGCGATCATCAGATGTAACAACAACAAAAAGGAATGACAAAACCTATACACAAAAAAATACTATGGAGTGTTCACTTTGATAAAATCAAAGTTTTTAATAAGAAATTTATTTTAATGGCAGCACTTTAACACAAGCTCGGTTCATTTACTAAGCAAATTTAATGGTGACATAATAATGTGGTGTTTTTCTGTCAAGCATAAATTGCAAAATTTACCACCAGGTTTGAATAGCTCTGCTAGATCAAAAATGTTCCATTTTAATATAGGTTCTAAACCTTTATTTTTACCTTCCCATGCAAATTTCAAAAGTTCAGTGGAGTTAGCCTTACTTTCATAAACAAAAGAGTTTTTATGTTTATATCACCTGTCTTTGAAAGTTTTCTCAGTAAGCCCAATGTAATAATACCTAGGGTTTGGGAAAACCTGACATTTTTAGACCTGATGAGTCCGAGTCGAGCCTAATAATATTTATTGGGTTCGGGTTTGGGTCCAATACGTCTTTTTAAGTTGCAATTTCAACAATAGCATGAAAGGATTTTTTGTTCTCACGCCGATTTTTAAAAATGGATTTGGTATACGTTAAGATAAATAAAACAACTTTTAGCAGTTCAACGTCTAATGTAAATATATTATTCTATACTTTTATTATAATCTTAACCTACCAAATAAACTTGACATTACCTTTTTGAAAATATCGCATTTTATAAAACGCATGTAAATAAACTAGCAAAAATAAACTCAACTCAATTAAAATACTTGTAAGTGTTTAATACAAAACAGAGAAATAATTTTTACTTAAAAAATAAAACTTTAAAAAAACTAATGCACTTAATGAACTGTCCAATAATCTAGAACAAATTCTTGTACAGAAGTTGGATGCTAAAGAAAATGTTTGTTCGGAATTTGTTGATGTTGGATTTCATGTCATTAACAGCTCTCTACTTAAATTACCATTGGATTCTTTTAATTTTCTTAACATAAAATCAATTGCTAATCAGGCTATTGCAAGAGTATTTTCCAATTCATTTAATAATTCAATATTATTATTTTCTATTGAATGTACACTTCCAATATCTTGTAGAGCTTCTTTAATGATATAAAATAATTTGAAAATCTAGATATCATTTTGATGATTGAGTTCCAACAAGTTCTTATGTCTAACACTAGCTGAAGTTGATTTCCTAAAACTACTTTGATCTTTTCTTGCAAAATATTATTTCTCACAGAAGAACTTTGAAAAATTTAACAATTATACGAACACTTTTTATATTTTCTTCTACATTGCTTAAATTTGTTAATTCAACTTGTTCCTACTCTTCAAGGTCACCATCGCTCTCATCAGAATAATAATTTTCATCTTGATCATCATTAATATCATCTTGACCATGGTCATTTCTATCTCCATCAACGTCATCCTCATCTTGCAAGACAGTAATACTTTTTTTTTATATAGTACATCACAAACAGCTAAGTGTATAGTGTGATTCAAACACAAATTACAGAGACTAGGAGATTCTTGTCCAAATTTTATCATTACACTTGCACCGTCGCCGGTTCAACCAGCTTTATGTTTTTTAAAATTATTATTATTTGTGTTTAAATGTTGTTCTACTTTTTACTAACTGTACAGCTGTACACGAGTTAAAAATTCTCACTAAACCCAGATTATAAACTTCAGAGTCAATTCCATGCAAATTGATATCGAGATATTTCAGAATTTTCATACTTGTCCATTCATCAAGTGTAATGCTAAATTGTCGGCCTTCTTTAATTTTTTCTTGTAACAATTCTAATATTTCCAACTTCTTTTTTTCATAAAACTTATGAATTAAATTCATAAAATCTCTTTCGGCTTTAGGAAGATTTTAACTTGATTTTGCTAAATTTTCACAAATAAAACTAGACTTTGTAATCACCTTAACTGATATACCATCAGGAGCGGCCATTTTAGAGACAATTTCTTCTAAAAGCTTTCTTGCAACGGAAACAATAGTCGGTAATAAAGTGAAAATCGGTACATTGAGTGAAATACTCCCAAACTTTAGAGTGCTTCAGCATAATGGGGCTGTAAAAAATGTTCTAGTAAATGAAATTGTCATTTCACTTTTTTCCTAAAATAGAGAAGTAATTAATAAATGAAAAGTGTTTTCTTTTTAAGTTTTTTAAATACGCGCTAAAAGAATTAACTTCAATCTTTCTAATCAAAAGTTTTTATGTTAGCGAATGCTTTTAAAACATTTGCTAATATAGAAACATATTATATTAGCAAATCCTTTAAAGCATTCACTTATATATAAAAACATTCAATAAGAAAATATTTAAGTTATGAAGTTAATTCTGTGTATTCGGACATACATGAAAACATACATAAACTTAAATGTTCTCAAAATATCTAAAAATCCGTGGCCAAGTTCAACTTGTTAGATTCACAAACCCTACAACCACATTTTTCTAGAAAAGGTAGGGATCAAGCTCAACGACACACCGCTGCATACGAAACAAGGTGAAACATTCAAACCATGAGACTCGTCGAGCCTTAAACTGGGTATCGGATCCGGGTATTTACCACAGACTCACTGAGTCCGGGTACCCGGAACCGAAAAAACCCTAATAATACTCTTCTTTTTCTTGGTAAGTTTATATTACAAATATAAATAAGGTTTTTTGTAAGCCATTTTCCAATGAATAGGTGGTCGGCAATTGCATTTTCATGAGAATTAAATAGTATATTTTGATTATGAAAAGAGTTATTATTATAATAATACTCTTAATATTTGGAAGGCAATAATAACTAACTTTAAGTTGTTCCAGTTAAAATATTTGTGAAATTTGCAGCCTTTAGGAACACTTTATCAAATGTGGTAGTGGTGTAGTGGCAAAGCGCTTGCTTCATAAACGAGAGGTTCCGAGTTCAATCCCCACCACGTCCCTGGTAGTACTGCACTTAACTTGTTTCTCTGCGCAGCGGCCTTGTTTGTCAAGTTTTGTGGTTCGGAGTTATAGAGTTGAGAGAGGGTTATAACCACTACTAAGTAGCCTCCTCATCTGAAGTTGCCTTCTTGGCCTTGAGGAGGTGAATAACAAAAAAAAAAAATTGTACTCAAAAATGTTTTTGCTACTTTTGTTCTGACAACGAGTGAATAAGGTGGGTTAAACCAGATGTTTCTTATTCGCGATTTTGTATCATATTTTTGGATACTTGGAATGATATTGATCTTATCTTTAAATCCACATGAATTGAGAGAGTTATAAAATGTTGCGGCTCTATCAAAAACTTTTTGCTGGAAGATATATTACTGATGCAATTAGAGATCATTTTTGGTATCGATTTAATGATGCTCGATAGATGATTGGAATTGATGTTAATATATAAAGGTCTATCTCCTGGTTTAAAAAAGTTTTCAGAAAGATTAAATGTGATATCAAGAAAAATTACAGTTTTTAAGTTTGGTCTGGTAATGTTAAAATTAAAATTTTTTGATTTTTTCCGATTGAGGACCACTGATATTATAGAAGCAGCAATAACCATCATCTCTATATAGACCAGAAGTATTAAGACCATATTCTTTGGCAATAGTGTATAAGATAGAGGCCAACTAATTCGCATAATTCAACTCTGTCAAAAATACCCATGGTGACATCAAAATAAGCCTGCTTTTTAATCCACATATTGTTTCCTAAAAAAAGTAAAGATTTCCTGGTGTGGTAAATAATTTCGATTGATTTATCAGGAATTCTGGTGAAATGATATTTAATGTAATTATGGAGTATTCTCAATCAAGCGGAGCCATTCAAACCTAGTGGTAAATTTTGCAATTTATGCTTGACAGAAAAATACCACATTGTTATGCCACCATTACATTTCCTTAATAAACGAACCGAGCGTGCATCAAAATGTCGCAATAAAAATGAATTTCTAATTAAAAAATTTAATGTTGTCAAACCGAACAATCCATAATTTTTTTTTTGTATACAATTTTTGTCATTACTTTATGTTGTTGTTACATCTGATAATCTATTGGGTGAAACTTTTAGTTATGTAATTAAAATATATCTTAATAATTATTTAGTTTTAACTATATATTTACAAATTTATATATATTTATATTTTACAATATTATCTGAAAAAACCAACTCATACCAATACTGTTCAGTTGTGGTGTCTCCAAAAAATCTAAACAGTCTTGATATCTTTAATATAGATTAAACTAATAGAGAGTTCAAATATGATCTTTGCAGTCTTTATGCATGGATTCGATTTGTTGAGATGATTTTGCACATTGCATATAAAAAGGAAGAAAGGAAGTGGCAAGCAAGATTTAAAGAACACAAAGAAAAGGCATCTGTAGCTAAACAAAAGATTCAGACTGATTTTATGAACAAAATGGGACTTGTTGTTGGTTTTCCTAAAAGTGGTGATTCTGGAAAATCAAATATGGCAATACTTCAAGGCGTGCTTTTGCAGAATATAAACAAACAGAAAATCTAGAAGAACAAAATAGAAAATCTAAATAAAATAAGCTAAAATAAATTTAATAATAAAAAAAGAAAATTGTTGTCAAAAAAGTAATATAATTAAATATTTTACTTTTTTGTTTTCATATTTTTAGAGCGTTTTTTATTTTCCACTACCAAAATTGATTCAAGGAAAAAAGTAGATAAAAATATAAAGAAAATAAAAAGATTTTTTGATATACATTTTTTTTGCGGCTTTTTTCAGTCATTATAAAAAGGAAATACTTTGTAAATTGCGCTAGAAACATGGACAATTTTTTAATTTGTTTTTCTAATGTCTTTGCTAAACTTTACTGGTTTTATTAATGAAAAAAGGAAAGCGAGAAAACTAATTGCTATTTATTTGTAACAAAAAATATTTTTTAAGTTTTGCATATAAAAAAATGATATGATACTGCAAAATTTTGTGGGCTACTTTATTGTTAATTGAACATTCTTAATGAAATTTTTAGGAGACTATTTAAAACTTTTTTTTAAGTTTTTAAATACATTTTTTTAAACAGAGAAATCGTTAAGTTTATTATCTCTTGTAATTTGTATTAACATTGAAAATTGGGCAATATAAAAGAAAAAATTTCAGACATGCATCAAATTTGGTAAATACACTTATTAAAGAAACTGTTATTCTTTTATTTAACTTATTCTGTCATTGACAAAATAAATAATATCTTTTACAAATAAATAACAATTTATTTTCTTATTTTCCTATTATATAAATATTGAGAAAAAACATCAAATATAGCAAAAACTTTTTTAAAAGCGAAAAGAAAACAAATGAATAAGTAAGAAAAAAATATAACAAAATATATTATAGTTCTAGCGTACATAGCAAATTAGTTTCTTAATTATATGGACTCATAAAAATCTTAAATAAATTGCATATAAAAACTTTCAATTGTTGTTAAATCGTTATAAAAGATGTTTTTTTAAACAATGACTCTAAAAAAAGTATACAAAAGTCATAATAAAATTTTATAAAAATTTTTTTTTTTTTATTTACTTTTTTTTAATTATTAAATTTTCTTGTCTATTTAATTAAACTCAATTTTTTGTTTCCACTTTTTAGGATTGTTTTTTTTTTAAGTTGATAAGTTTAGCTTTTTGCCGCAAATTATGGAAACGCTGTATAAGTTAAAAAATGCGAACTGCCACTGTGTACCCAAACCATGATCAACCCTAACCTCATGTCCCCAGAAAACCCTTTTGAGGGATAATAGCCCATATATAGTAGAACATTTAGATATAAATTAAAGTTTTTTTTTCAAAAAAATTTCTGAGAAAAAGCATGCATTTCAAAAAATAAACAATTTTCATAACACATTAGAACATATAAGTTGAAAAAATGCCTAACAATGCCAAAGACCACGAAGAGAATAGAAAACGTGTTTTCTGTCTTCAGAAACCGTTAGCTATAACAACTTTTCTGATTAAAAAAGCACAAAAAGTTTTCAAAGTTGAGCTGGATTTTTCTGATAACAGGATTCCTTCAGGTAATTGTGAAAGATGTCATGTTGCCATCAGAAGAAAAGATGAGGGTGATAACCCTCCTCTTCCTAGCCTTAACTTTAAGAGTATCTCAGTTCGACCAACTACCAGAGAATCTCCTTGTGATCTGTCAAATTCCAGAAATAAGCTGAACATTCCTCATCAACTGTCAGCAAGTAAACCTAAGAACAAAAGAAGCGTTGAAAAAAGATGTCCAGACTGTTTTTCTGTGATTGGGCGAGAGCTGCCCCACAACTGTACAAAAGGAACAATGCGACAAAATTTGGTTGCAGTTGCCTCTAAAGATGCAGTGGCTGCAGAGATGGTTGCAACTATGGTCATCTCAAACAAACCTCCTTCAACCAGAGTTGTTGCTCACTGCAAAGATGTTTCTGATATAGTCAACCACGTTCCATAAGTCAGAAGTATTCCTGAAGAACCATTGATCAAAGTGGGAATTGATAGAGGAGGTGGCTTTTTGAAAGTATCCTTAGGAGTTTTTGAAGCAATCAGCAAGGATTCTTCTCCTCCCTCAAAGCGTGTTGCAAAAGACACAGGTGTGAAGCGCCAGTTATTAATTGTTGTTTGTGAAAACTTACCAGAGAGTTATTAAAACTTGAAAAGCATTTTGAATTTGCTACAGTTGCAGAAAATTTTTGTTGTTGTTTCATGAAATGACTTGAAAGCAGCAAATCTCATAACTCGATTTCAGTCTCAAAGTTCAGCCAGTGCTCACCTTTGTACATGGGGTGATGCAGATTCAAAAAACCTTCACATCTGCAGGAAACCCAGAACATTTGGTTCCATTCAAGCTGTTTGCAATTTTAAGAAGAGCAAAAGAGTTCAACAATGTTGTTCACAAACCAATTATTTGCTTCGACAATCAAACACTCTTATTGGACTTTATCCCTTTAATGGAGCAACATCTTCTTCTTGGAGTAGTAAATCATCTCTACAAAAACTTGGGTCAAACATGGCCTGATGACAATCGATGGCCTGCTGCTCTTCATATTCAGGAAAAGCCTTTTCATGGGGACCAATTTGCTGGAAATGATTGTCAAAAGCTATTGAAGCATACAGATGTTCTACAACATCTGGCTGAACAAAGCTCTTCATTTAATTTCATGCATTTTGTTGAAACTTTCAGATGTTTTGAAAGAGTTGTGAATTCTTGCTTTGGAAATAATCTTTCTCCCAACATTGCAGACAAGATCAAGGAGTTCCAGAGTTCCTTCTTGAAGTTGCCAAACACCTCCATCCCTCCAAAGGTGCATTTTTCATGTGAAGCATTTTATTGACCACCACAAGTCAAGTCTTGGAGTATTTTCTGAACAGGCCACAGAACCTATGCATCACAACTTCAATGTACTTTGGCAACAATACAAATATGATCCCAGTCATCCAGAATATGAAAAAAAGCTTCTGAATAGTGTTATAGACCTCAACAGCAAGCATTTATTTTAGTTGAAAGGGTTTTTTTCAAACCAAAAGTAAGAATATTGTAATCTTAAAGAATTATTTCCTGATGTGATATTTTTATTCAGAAATGTTGTTTTATATGCATAAGAATGTTTCTTTTCTTGTCACAACAATGAAATGACTTTTAAAAAAGAATAATAAATGCTGTAAAAATGCCCTGTCATTTTGCAATTTTTTAGGCTTACTAGCTTCAAAATTTAAAATCAAAATATCTTTCTCGGACATAATAGTTTAATTTCCAAATTTATATCTAAATGTTCTACTATATATCATCCCCCAAAAGGGTTTTCTGGGGACATTATATATATATAAATATAAAACACAATTTTTTTTTACAGGCTGTTTCTCTTTCTGGTTCATCAGGAAGATGAACCAACAGAAGGAGAAACAACATTTGAAAGAAAAAATTAGAATAATAAATAAAATAAAAAAAAGTTAAAAAAAATAAATAAAAGTTGAACATTAACTTTGAGAACAAATTTTTTATACAAAGATATACCGAGACTTTAATTTAGAATTGAGATTATTATATAAATTTAGTATCTTAGTATTTTTCAGTGTATTGTCTTTTTATTAAAAAGCCTTTCAGAAAATAAAGCGTAGACTAAAAAAAGTAAGAAGGAAAACATATTTCTTTATTATGTATTCCTTAATATGGTTAAATACTAATTTAAAATTAATTGATAACTAATTGTCAAAAAGAATTTATAAATAAATATTTAATAATTAAAAATGGGAAAACATAAAATAAAATATTTACCATATTCATATTTGAGATAACTGATAGCCGCAACAACAACAATAACAGCAGCAGCTGTTATTTTGGGTACAACGGAATAGTATGCAACCAAAGAATTCAAAATAATAATGCAAATCAATTTGAAATTCATTATAAGCTAATTGAGCTATAACTGTAAACTTTGACAACTTTATAAGAAATTTATTAAAACAAAAAAATCAGTGAATGTTACACAAAAAAATTAACATATCAATAAATTACACATACTTGAAAATGTCAAATGATAAATAATTTTGAAAATATATTTATGATAAATATTAATTACAATTAATTATTTATGTCAAGATTAATCAAAATGTCAATATCAATTTTAACTTAAAATGTTAAAATATTGAGCTAACTAAATTTCAGAACACTTTAATTAGCAAAGAAACTTCTAAGTACTCTTTAAAATATTTGGACACAGCACAGACACAGCACAGACACAGCAGAGACACAGCACAGACTTAAAAAACTTAAAAACACAAAATTCTATAACTTTTATACATATAGTTGTGAAATGTATTTTAAGAAATTCTAAAGTTTCTACTGTATGACTTGATTAGTTTGTATGAATAACTTAATGTTTAAAATCGAACTTTTACTTTGATAATATTTTTGGCAGCATCAAAAACCTTTTCTTGTTTCTCAACCAGGTGAATATATGGTGTTCTTTGGTATATCATACTTTAAAGCAACCTTTGAAGAAACAGAATTTTTTAAAAACAAATGGAAACTAGTTAAAAGAAAATAGACAATTTTGAACATAAAAACCTTATTAAAGTCCATTAAATAAAAAAACACCACTGACAGATTCATTAAACACATTCATTAATTATCCACTGTATTGTCAATCACATGTGACTACAATTTTATTTTATTATACTTAAGCCATTTTTAAAGCAATTAAAATTTTTTAAAGAGTTGTTCATGTTTTGTATGACCAAGTTTTGTATGACCAATGTTTTGTATGACCAAGTTAAAAACAAAAACAAAAACATCAAGACAATGAACTACCATCACTAAAATTAAAAACAAAAACATCAAACAAAAACAAAAACAAAAACAAAACATCAAGACAATGAACAATCAACAACACAAAAACAAAAACATCAAGACAATGAACTACCATCACTAAAATTAATTATAAAGAGCTCTAAATTGTCAGCTTTAACTTCTGTTATCTCTATATATCTATATCATATTTAATTTTATATATTAATATTATTGAAGTAAGAAGGTAATTACTTCTTGAAAGTTTCACACAGTATTATTGACAGAGTAATTTTTTTGACTTTAAGAAGTCTTTTGCGTTTTTTTAAATAAGATTTAAAATAAGATAGGAGATTAAATTTTTTGATAACTTATATTGTTTAAGTTATTAGAAGTCATTTTAAAATTTAAAATTTTTGTAGAAAAAATGTTATATTTTAGTATTTATGTATATAGATGGATGATATCTGAAACACATGATTTAAATTTGAAATATAAAACCCCTATAATATTTTAAAGTTGCGTTATGCCTCAATCAATTACATTTGGTAACAGGCTTTAATTCTCTCACTTTTAATTAAATATTAAGTAAATAAACTTGATAATTCAGTTAATGTTTGTTTATTATTTTTGTATTGCTAAATATCATCTATTATTTTATTTTCATTGTAAAACAGCTTTGTCTTAATTGGTTACTTTGTCACTAAAGTCTTAATTCACAACTTTTTTTTTATGTTTTTCGGTACGCTTCTTTTAAAGTTTTAAAAGTTGGATTTATCTTAAAAAAGGTTAAAAAAACTTTTTTAATTATGATAAAAACTCATTAACACATTTGTTTTGGCAAATGTGTTAATGCGTTTACAATATTGTTAATAAATAATATTGTTAATAAAACAATTTTATTAATACTGCAACTAATTATTAAGTTACGGTATTTAACAATGCGTTTTGTTGAGACATTTGAAACTAAAATTTTTTTTTTATAAAAACTGCTAATTATCATTTTTATTTTTATTGTAAAATAAATTCATCTCAATTAGTTATTTTTTTTTAATTTTTTTTTTTTTTGTTACTAATTTGTCACAACAAAAAAAAAGTTTCAATTTGCAAAGATACATCTAAATTGTTTTTTTTAATTTATAAAATTGCAACTTTTAAAAAGTGTAAGCTGAGACATAACATAACGTTAAAAAAATCTATATTTGAGACGTATTTTAAATACATCTCATATCTTTAAATTTTGTTACTGTACTTACGTTTTTCTTAGGTCAATAATACAAGTGTAATACTTTACATATTTTTATAAACCCACAATCAAAAATGTATATAAAATGTCAACCCTTCTTATGTTTTACTATCATTATTCAAATACTTTATTTAGTTGTAACCAATTAAATGTACAAGTTGCAATCTAACATTCAGTGCAATATCTGTCTGCTTTCTTTAAGCAATCTAACTTGACTTCTGCAATTCACAATGTTAAGTCTTGCAGCCCTCGGAATGCCAACCTAACTGCCAACCTTAAAGTGTTTGAGGTTGGCTAAAAATTGCATTAGGATTGTAATTAGGTCAGCAAATAATATTTTTTTTTTGCTAAACTCTAACAGTTTAAGGTTGGCAATTTATTGCTGACCTCATTTTTCCTAATTCCGAGGGTTGATCTCGGTCATGTAAAAATAACAGATATTGTGCACATTACATTACAATGTTACATGTCATTAAATAAAATGTTACATCTTGGTTACATAAAAAAACAGACATTTTTCATGTAATGTAACCAATCTTGTTTACGTTACAATACATAACATAACTTTAAAATGGGAAAAATCATTTTTAAATGTTATTTTCTTGCAGCTTACTTTTGTAAAACTTTTAAAATAAAATTTCCAGATCCTAGTGAAGCGTTAAACTTCTTAGAAGATTGCTACTCTTAAAACTTAAATATTTTATAAAAATCCTTTAGGTTTAAACTCAATCAACATGAATTTTATCACTGCAACTCTTGTTAATTATTAGTCTAGTTAAAAAAATCAATCTTACAGATTTTTTCCTGAACCAAATTTTAAAGTACATTCTAATATACTCTAAGAAACCAATTCTTAAAACCAAATGCATTTTTCTCTGTAACTTTCTCTACTAGAGATTAACTGACTTTGCAGCAATGCAAACCTCAATGTTAGCAGTACAATGAGGAAATTGAACAAACATAATTTGCTTCTGATATATGCAGTAAAAAAATTTGTTCAGAACATTTGATCTCCATTTATTCAGCTTGTGATCAAGAAGCAATAAAAGTATTTGAGTTGTTTAAATCTACAAATTACTAAATATCACCAACATTATTAATAGTAAAATATTGTCTTAACCTTCTTTGTAAATAACCATCTGCTTATAAAACTGAAATTTTTATAAGCAGATGGTAATTTACCAGCAAGGTTAAGATCTGTCTGTTGAATCAATAAATTTGATAGGATGCACATATAAATGCAATTTAACTCATTCAAAATTAAAATATCAAAAACTATATCTTGTATAATTACCTTATTTTTTATCGCAGAAGTTAGGTTTTAAAAACTTTTTTAAAGTCTTAAACAGTGTGAAAAAACAAAAGCAAGTTTAACGTTCTCTAGCACATTGGTCTGATCTTATTACTCCCAAGGATAAGGAAAAACTATTTGCAGAAGAACTTTTCCAAAAAATTATTCTCTTGAATTTATTCTATAAAATCTCTAAAATTATTCTCTTGAATTTATTCTCTAAAATTATTCTCTTGAATTTAGTGACCGCACTCATCCTGCATCCTACAGAAAAGGTTTAATTCAATGTTAGATCTAAATCACTTCAGCTTTTGTTAATAAAGTTATTTATCAGCTCATCCAAAGCTTGTTGCTGAGAAAATATTCCTGTCTTACAAGAGCTTGTGGCTGAGATATTCCTGAGATATTCCTGTATTACAAAAGCTTGTGGCTGAGACAGTATTCCTGTATTACAAAAGCTTGTGGCTGAGACAGTATTCCTATCTTACAAAAGAAATTCAATACTTTCTTAACTAGTTAACAAAAGACTTCTTATACTTCCTGCTGGCATCTGTGGTTTTAATTATTAAAAACCTTGGAAAACACTCTAACCTGTCCATAATACAATCAGTCTTTTCTCTATAGGTCTGTGGTCACTAACTTATAAACTTATAATATCTTATTATGAGTCTAACAACTTACTCTCTGAAAATAAATCTCTTAGAATCTCATATAAATTTATTTTTTCATACAGCAATACTCTTTTTTTATTTCTAGCAACATCTTGGGTACCACATGTTTCCATTCTTGGTGTTGAACTGCTTCTCACCTAAATCTTTTTAAACAAATTTACATCGAAAGTGGCTCTAATTGCTGACAACACAACTATATACTCCTGTTGTTGACAACACAACTATGTACTCCTATATACTCCAACACAACTATATACTCCTGTCTTTACATTACAACTGTCAAAGCATTAATTTATTGCTTTTACTCAGCAAAAGTAATAAAACTGAGATTCTAGGCGTGTGTAAAATAAGTAAATTACTATTTTGTTTTAAGATAAATACTTAAAAGAAAACAAAAAATATCTTTATTCAATTTTATCAGAAAATGAGTTTTAGAGCTGTAAAATAGTACCAAGAGAAGATTTGGATGAATTGTGATTCTAGGATGAGTTGTGCTTCTTAAGTCTCCAAAGCAAAACTCACACTTTATAGGCAGAATTAGTTTTGACAACTAAAAATTTTTTTAAAAAAGTACTTTTTAAACAATAATTTATTTATTTCTTAAATAGTATTTCTTAAATAGTATCATTTTATTGATATTGCTTAGAACAGACAGCTGATCTCGAGTGTATGACAACTTAAGGCTTGAAATGGCAGGTGAATTTAATCCCAAAAAAACAAAACCAAATTGTTTATTGGTAATAATTATCACAGTGATATTCCTATATTAATGAATGACAAAACTGATTCAATTGCTTTATGTCTTCTCAGATTACCTTTCACAACTGACCTTATATCGAAACCAAATATATAACCTATTGCAAAGTTAACATTTGCTAAGGTTGCCTTTATTATCATGCTCACCAATTTCTCACTTCCGATTCAATTTTTTTATCTCTTAATCGTACCTGAATAGAATACATTTGTCAGGCAGGATCTTCTTATTTATGACCTTCAAATGATTTTCTCTTCTAATAGTTAGACATACAATAGTTATAACAGTTTAGAGAGTTTTTCTAATTCAAATTATTGTATTGTAAAAGTAGCTTGACCTGTTCTAGATACCAGGCTTCTCCAATTGTTGTAAAGTTGCTTCACTTTTTTTTTCTACCAACACAATCATTGTCAGGAGTTAGGGAGTATCCAAAAAAAAATTTTCAAATTTCAAATTGTAATAGACCAGAAAAGTTGCATAGTAATGTAAATAATAACTGTACCAAATTGTTTTAAAATTTTTCTATCTCTTCAGTTGGCATCAGGAGGTTGTATTTAAAAAATAAAAACATGCTTTCTGTCATTTTTTACAAATGAAAATGAACAAATTTTATGCTTATACTAGATTTGTAATAGAGATTAGTTAGAAATATTTACAATTTTTAAGAAAATATTCTAATGTGAGGGTTAGGTTTTCATGAATAAACACTGTTTCTGTCAAGAATAAATAGCAGGTTTCAATTTATATTTAAAATAAATTAATATTTATTATGTTATTGATGCTCTCACTTGCTTTCATTCTTATAACAAAGAAATAAAACTAATAAAAATATTATATACCAAATATTCTGTGACCAATGGCTACAGCAGTTATTATTAACATTACTATAAAGTATGTAAAGTGGAACTTTAATTGTAACTTTGTTAGTTGTTAAAGTTATAGTAATGTGGTAGTGGTGTAGTGGTAGTGTGATTGCTTCATAAGCGAGAGTTTCTGAGTTCAATCCCCACCATGTCCCTGATAGTACCGCCCTGAACTCGTTTCTCTTGAGAGAGTTGAGAGAAGGTTATAACCACAATTAAGTAGCCTCCTTGCCTGTTGTGGCCTACTCAACCTTGGGGAGGTGAACTAAATAAAAAAAATTTAAAAAATGTTGTTATATCACCAGTTACATCACTTATTACCACCACTATCAGTATTATTTGTTACAACTTCAGATCAGATCTTTTATTTACTAAATATTGGAATAAATAGCTGAAAACCATCACCATTATTTACCTTATTATTTAAAGCACAGCTTAAAATTCTTTTGATTCAGATTTACTTTTGTTGTTTAATAATAAAATAAATTCAAAAAAAAAATTTGAGTGGCAAAATTGTCTTGATGCACTGATGCAGTGGCAACAAGGAGAAATTCATCTGGACGTATCTTTTGTTCACCAGCAGCAAGGCCAGCACAATGAAGTGGATGAGGGGGGGGGTATGGGTAGGAGTTGTTTATCTTTTATTTACTTATACGGTTGTTGATTTTTGTTATTGTTGTTGTTGTTGTTGTTGATTTGTTTATTTTATTAAGGTGTCACTCCATTGACTAGTTTTTACTATATTTGTAACGCCTAACCTGATTTTATAAAAATTATAACAAATTTTATAAAAATAATTTTATAAATAAATAAATTTATATAAATAACTATTTCATTTTGAGGCCATCCATATACATAATCCGACTAAATCTCTGATCGCAGAGAAAATTATGTTCTCTCTTTAGTACCAAAATTCCCAAAGGTTATAAAAATCACAGTAAAAAAAAAACAAACTATATCAGGCTCAAATTTAAACATTTGACACGTTGAAAACGTAATTAGTATGCATGACGAAAAAAAGAATTAAGTTGATCAAAAACAATGGGTTATCTTTAATGTAAATAAAAACATCATTAACAAGCATGGTCATTCAAAAGTTAAAAGAAAATTTATTTTTTAATTGACGTCAGTTATTCTCTAGTTTATATTTTTCAATACTCTTATTATGCAGTTTTTTTTTTTAAATTCTTATTAAAAACTCTTTATTTACATTTTTATTGCTATTTATCTTAAGTTAAGAAAGTTACACAAATTTTTGCATAATAAATAATATTCTTTAAAATAATTTATTACCGTTTTTTATTAAGGGAATTAAAAATACTGTCAGTAAACAAAATTTGCTGGTAAAGTACGCTAAAAAAATTAAAAAAAGTTCCTTATGTTAATACTTTTTATATATTTTATATTTTTATAGACGTGATAAAAACCTAACTAAACTAGACTTTTTTAAATTCAGAAAAATATTATAGCTCTAACAATGATTCTAGTATAAATACTTTGTCATATGAAATCAGTTAAAATGAAATTAGAAACCACAAGGTTGAGATCAAAAGTGAAAAATTGAGCCAAAACAGAGAGTCAAGCAAAACTTAAGTGCCATCGACAGTAAGCCAATTTTGAAACATTGTTCCAGCAAAATCAACTAGCATGTTCTTTTTTTGAACATGAGAAGAAGTTCCTGATTGACCTTAGACTCTTACAAACTATAATATTCAAGAAATAGTTGTGTAGGGTTCTGCAAACCATCAATCAAAAAGCTACCCAAAAAATTGAGAGAATTTTTCATTCAACTCAAGTAGATTAACTCAAGTAATTCAAAATGTAAAACATAAAAAACCATCCCCACCATCTAACTGTTTTAATATATCTTTTACTAATATTTGTGGTCTGCGAAGCAACCTTCCATCAGTTTAATCTTACCTCTCGCAAAATTCACCAGACTTGTTTGCTTTTAGTGAGACTAATTAAAACTCTGCTATTCCTTCTTCTGATCTCAGTGTTGATGGGTATTACCCTTTCTTTCACAAAGACTCTAATAGTCACATGCTTGGCTTAGAGGTACACATACACATAAATTCACCTATTTGTCGTGAAATCAGATTTGAATTTTTTGACTATTCTTTTATGTGCTTCCGCTTAGCATCTCTTCACTCTATCACCTTTCTCTTTGTTCTTTATCGTTCTATTTCTTCCCAAAACTGCACTCTTTTAGATATAATTTCTGATCAAATTGAACATGCTCTCTCTCCTTACCCCTCTGCCAATGTTGTTGTTATTGATGGCTTTAATGCTCATCAGACTGAACAACTTGGCTCTAATGCCACTGATCCTGCTGGCACTAAAGCCTATAACTTCTGCATTTCTCAATCTCTTACTCAGATAATTAACTTAGTGACTCATTTTCCTGACAACCCTAATCATTAACCTTCACTCCTTGATTTATGTCTGGTCTCTGATCCTAGCATGTGTTTAGTTTCTCCTTTTTCTCCTTTAGGTGGTTCATGCAATGATCTCTTTAAATCTTTCATCTTGTACTTCATTTTCGGACACATCATATCATTGCATTACTTACTACTACCCTAAAGCTGACAGGGATTCTTTTCATGATTTTCTTTGTGACGGTCCTTGGGCTAATGTCTTTTCTCTCTCAGCCGATAAATGCGCCTCCTGAATTCGGAATGTAACCTCCTGAATTCGGAATGGATGCTTTTATTCCTTCTTGTCGGTCAAGTCAAGCCTCATTCTACTCTATGGTTTTCACCCTCTTGTGCAGCTGCTATATCTAATTGTAATCATTTTTTCATCTTGTTTAAAAAAACAACTCTCTTGAGAACAAACAACTATTTATTATTGCAAGAAATTGATGTAAAAAGGTGCTGTCAGATGCTAAGCTTCATTGTTCTCAGTTCACTAAACCTCATATCTTATCTCAGAAGTTATGATCTAGAGACTTTTGGAAATTCTTCAACAGCATTGTTAACAAAGAAGGTCTAACACTCCATCTCTCCTGACAAAAAGTCTTCTCTTTTTGATTGCTTAGAACAGGCAGCCTATCTTGAATCTGATCTCACTTCTGTAACAGATTGGGGCTCACAGTGGCTTGTAAATTTTAACTCTAACAAACTCAGTTATTTACTGCAAACAACTATCGCAGTACTGTCAACATTCCTATATTAATGAATGGCAACCCTCTCACTGAGTCCTCTTATTTACAACTTCTTGGATCATCATTTACATCTGCTAAGGTTGCTTCTCTTTATCGTGCTTGCCATTTACTCTCTCCTGAATCCATTCTTTACTTTAAATCTCTTATTCGATCTTGTATGGAATACTGTTGTCATATTTGGGCTGGTTCTTCTAACGTTAAGTAGTTAAAGCATTGCAAATTTTTCAAATAACTTGCAATTCTTTAAGGACTTAATATTACTTTAATTTTTATGTATTTTATCATCATGAATGTAACTGATAAAACTAATAAAAAACAAGTGTGTTGATACCGAACCGAATCCAAAATTTAGTTGTTACCAAACCCAACCCAACCCAAACTGCGCTTAAGACTGAACCGAACTCAAACATTAGATATAACGAAACCGAACATGAACTTTAAAAGAAGGGTTCGATTCCCATCTCTAATTTTCATAATTATTCATATTGATTATCATATATGGCATCACAAAACATGGTATTTAGAGTATCATCTGATAAACTGTATGAAGCAAACAATAAAAATTTTGAGAAAATAGTTAAACTTAAGTGCTACTAGGAAGGAAATCCTTAAAAATATTCGGAAAGTTAAACACTACTCTATTATTGCAGATTGCACACTAGATGCCAGTCATTAGGAATAACTAACTCTTATCATACGATATCTAAACAATAAAATTCAGAAGTGGTCTACATCCGAGAGGGTTTCTTATTATTGTGGTATCATCATCAATAATAAAATTATTAATGATGATAACACAGGTTTGTAAATTTTTGAAATTTTCCTGATTTTTTTGATGTAATATATATTACAAGTTAAGAAACATATATAAACAAAAACTAATTTTACAGGTCATGGATTGGAGCAAAAAATTGTGGTTTGATTGAATAAAAATAAACTTCCATTTAAAAATGTGAAAGGTCAGACATTTGACAATGGTTTAAATATGAGAGCCAAAAATATTCCCTTAAAAAAACTTTTTAGATAGAAATAAGCAAGCACCTTCTGTCTCTGTTCAACACATTTACTTTACGTTGTTGTAGTTGATTCTGTTGGATTGGAAATTGTAAAAGTCAGACTGGAAATTGTAACATCTGGTTCCAAAAAACGCTGGCGTGTAATAGAAGTGAAGTGCAGATCACTAACAGTTAAATCTATAATTAATACAAGATGGGAGTCATATCAGAGCTGTGAAAGTGATCAAGGAAAATATGCAATAAACTTATGAAGCGCTGCCTGTTACCAAGTTACCAAAAGTGATAGCAATGGAAAAATATCAAATTACCGGTCGAATCTATCGCTGCTAAAATGAATACTTAGAATTTATATGAGGAATTGTTATTTCGCATGATCTATTGAATGAAATAAACTACACTAACAAAACTATGCAGTCAAGTACATCTAATGTCAAAAATTCTATAAAAGCATTAAAACATACTGCAGCATTTTTGGAATCCAATTACAATCAGGCTAAATTTGATGAGTATGTTTCCACAGCACTAGTTTTAGCAACAACTTTGGATTTAACATTTGAATTTACTGATCTGTCAACTAAAATAGTCAGTAAGAAAAAAAAGTTTTTGACATAGTTAAAGCTAACCAAGATCCTGTTTTGGATTCCAGATCAAAGTTAAAGAAAAATTTTGATGATATACTTTTCAGTCGTGCCATTAAATCTATGAAAGGGTGTTTTGAAGATTTTCAAACAACCATGTCACAGTTTCAGTTCTTATTTAAAATTCCAAATATTTGAGATATGTGAAGATATATTGAGATATAATTTTTCGGAAGAAACTTCAACCCACAAAGTCAAAAAGGATATTTCTAGTGAAGAATTGATGACTGACCTTTGTTTGAAAAAAATCTACTACAAAAACAAAATTGCTAATAAAATAATTAACTTTTAATAAATAAAAAAATGAATCAAAGTGTGTTAAATAAAATTTAACACACTTTAATTCATTTATACAAATGTGGAAAAAAAACAAAGAAATTTGTTTATATCAAACATTTTTTTAAATGTAATATTAAAATAATAAAAAATAATATTTATAATAATTAAGTAAATTATTGTAATAAATTAAAAAAATTCTAAAAAAATAAAAATTTAATTTTTTAATATAAAAAAAATTTACGAAAAAAAATAATAAAAAACAGTTAAATAATATTTTACACTTTTTGCTGTAATTAATATTACTGCAGTAATTTAAAAATGTCTTTAAATAAAAAAATATAAAGAGAATCTTTAAATTACAGATGAGGCTACTCTAGATACACTACAGATGAGGAGGCTTCTTATGGGTATAACCCTCTCTCAACTCTCTAACTCCGAAACACGAACCTTGACGAACAAGGCTGCTGCGCGGAAAAACAAGTTGAGCGCGGTACTACCAGGGACGTGGTGGGAATCGAACTCGGAACCTCTCGCTTATGAAGCGAGCGCTCTATCACTACACCACTACCGCATTAGTTATGAGTAACTACATAACTTTTTGTAGAATTATTCAATTTTCAAAATTTTTTTGCGTTTTTCATACTGTATTAGCAGGGTTGAGATCAAACATGTATTTGTATTTAAATTTAGTAGTAATGGGCTAAATTGGCATATTTATATTTGTATTGTATTTGATTAAAAAGGAGTTTTTTGTTTATATTTGTTAAAAGTTTTGCTTTTATTCTTCTACTATTTTTATTATTTTTTTTAACTTTATTTTTTTATTATATCTTTTTTTCTTCTATAGAATACCATTTAATTAATATTTTGTTAAAAAAATATTACCAAATGAGAATGTTTCTTTTAAGTCTCATCAAACTTACTTACAGTCAATCAATTAAAATGCTTGCCAAGATCAGACATTTTGTAAATTTAGAAATACTTATGAGCATTTATCATGCCATCTTTGGATCGCACCTTAGGTATGTGTGTCAGATTTGGGGTAAAAAAAAATGTTCCATAAACCAACTTGTTTCTCTTCAAAACAAAACCCATAAAATTATTTATTTTCAAAATTACTTATTTGACAATGTCTCTCTTCTAAATAAATTTTCAAAAACTCTAAAGCTGAACGATGATATTACTCTTTTAAATTGTTTATTTGCATGGATATATCTTCATGATACCCTTTCAATATCCTTGAGGAACTTTTTCTTACAAATAAGTAACAAACATTCTCCCTTCCTAAGGTCCTCTTCATGCAACAATGTCTTTGTAGAACATACTACAGGCTTGGACAGGAATGGCATGCGATCACACGCTGTAACTAACCATGCTTATAACTTTTTTTCTTTACAAAATGACCACAGCTGTTTTGATGTTTTAACAATTTAAATGCAATAAAAAAATCATTACGCTTTGAATAACTTTTAATCTTTTTTTTTATTTTACGCCAAGTCTTTAAATAAAACACAAAATTAATTATAACTATTGTTTAAAATAAAGACAATTTGTGTATATTAACAAAAAATGTTTTATTTAAATTTTTTTTTATGTAGGCATGTATTTTTTTTTTTGATAAATTTAAACGTTTGAAAATATTTTTTCATGTATTTTTTAAAATATTTTAAAATCTTTTTTTTTTAAAGTACTTTAAATTATGATTAAATTAAATCTTCCGTTTGCAATAAAATGATTGCTTTTTTGTTGTTGTTATTTTGTATCTATTTTTAAAAAGTTTAAAAGTTTTAAACTTGACTTACTAATCAGAGCATGAAATAATTAAAAAATACTATTTTAAAAAGACTTATTTTTTTGAACAATTTTTTACAACTATTTGGAAAAAATGTTTACACAGTTTAAAAACACTATACTTTTTCTTTTCAATAACTTAAGTAAAACTTGTTTATTTAGTAAATAATCAATAGAAGTAATTTGTAAAAACATTTTGAGTAACTTAAATAAAATGTATCAAAATTTTTAACGTAATTTATATAAATAAATGTATCAAAAGTTTTAAAGTAATTTATTTCAAACGCAACTGAAAAAATAATTTTCGATTCAAGTTTAAGTTTTTCGATTTTATTTTGAAGCTTATATATTTTCTTTTTCATAAGAAATTGCTTTTTTTTTATTAGTTTGTTTATATTTTTTGTAGTGTAAGTTTAGCTTAGCGACTCTTATTTTAAAAAAATCATTTATTTGGTCAGCAGTAGCTTTCAATTACACATCATTCCTGTCCACACCTGATACTAGGACAATAAAATTTGGCAGCAAATCAATTACATATCAGTGCACTAATGCTTTGAACAATCTCCCTCATTCTTTTAAAACTGGAAACTCAATATGTCTATATATTTTTCTCAATAAATTAAAAACACACTATTTGGATAGCTACTTGAATAATAGCATCAATAAAAACAATATATCACTATTAATATTCTTATTAAAAAAAACTTTCTCTTATAACTTTTTTTTTTAACTTTTTTTATCTATTAAGATTCTCTAAACTTATCTACAGTCTTTTTGCCGTTCTTGTACAATGATTGTATGTGTATGTGCATATGCATGTGTGGGTATATGTAAGTGTATGCATATATATATATATATATATATATATATATGTGTGTGTGTATTTGTATATGTATGTATGTGTGTATTATGTGTGTATAGCAAGCCTTCCCAGGAAGCGCATGCAGTTGCACGCCTTGTTCATCCACAATTATAGTATTTTTTTTAGACAAACTAACCACGGCAGTTTGCATTTTTTAACTTTTATTGAAATGCTTAAAAGCACTTAATAATGTACAGCTGTAAAAAACAAGGTGTTTTATAAGGGCTTGAATTCCTGTAATTGTATCATTGTGTAATTGTGTCAAACCTGAGCCTATTTTTAAAAGTTTTGAAATTTTTGGATCAACATTTTATTACTTTTTTGTTTGCATGAAATATTTTAAGGTTTGATCATAGTCTAAAAGTTTTTAGAATATCAAAATTCTTTGGCAGAAGATATTCAAAAATTAAACCTGATCAAGCAAAACCTGTTATTAAATCTCTAAAGAGACACACATAGTATTTAGACCTAAATATTGTAAAGTATTATCTGGTTAAAAAAATGTACTAATATAGAATATTAGTATAACATAATGAAGAAGCTGTCTAAACTCTAATGCTTACAAATTACACCATTGAAAGAAAACAAGTTTAGTTTACTGAACTTCCTTATGTTCAATGAGACTCCACCAAGTCTCACTCCACTTATTGACATGAGTTAGTTAGCATGGTTTAAGACTCCAGCTGAGACAAGGGACCTAAATGATTATTACCTAAAATTTAAACAGTTTGTAAATAATCTTTAGGTAGTAAATGATTGCAGTGAGAGTACTATAAAACTAGTTCAACATTTTTTTATGTTTATAATGTTTGTGACAAATTTCAAATTATTTCACAAGCTTACTAAATTTAAATTTAATAAATACTCCTTAATAAGTTTTGATCAATAAATTAGACAATGAGGAGAAAAGACAAAATACTTTTATTGTATCAAACAAATATAAGAGCAGAAGGTTGATTGACAAAAACAACTAATTATGTAAAGAACTCTTTTTTTAAAAATAAAAAAACTATAAAAATAACTAGTATTTTCAGAAACTAATTATATACATGGTTTTTAATTTTATTTAACATATTAGCCATTTTTCTAAATAGAATACAAATATAACACAAAAATACTTGGAAAATGCATTTTTTAAACTTATTATATCTTCGTTACTAAAATATTGTAATAAATTATACTTAACATTGTATTTATATTTCTTTCTACTTGGTCAAACAACAATAAAAATAAAAATAAAATATTTTTATAATGGGAACAATCCCCTCAGTTCATCCAAAAAAAAGGCAAAAAAGGGGCAAAAAATGACCTTTGGATCCATTGAGGGAAGTGATGGAGTGGTCTAATGATGAAAAAAAAAATTCAATAGTAATATCAAAGTTGGGGCACTTTATGGAAAGCAATGCTAGATGAAAATCAAAAAAGTAGTTTTTTTGATTTTCAACTAACATTAAATCAGGGAGATGAATCTACTTATGGTGATGGTAACATTTATCAGGAGGATGAACCTACTGATGGTAAAACAAATTGTTGAAAAAGAAAAAAACTAGATAAGTGTTTTCATTAATTTATATATATATATATATATATATA